>NC_053024.1:369513628-369788030 GCF_003073215.2 Triticum urartu
GATCAAACTCCATTACTGACTTGCTCATCGGACAAAATCCGACTATCTCTCAATGTCGGCAACTCTAGTGGAGTGAACGTGCAACCATGGCCAAGGAGCGGTGGACTATTTGAAGGATTGTCCCATAGAAAAACCTTCTCCTCGAGAACGCATGGAAGACCAATAAGCATGGGCTTTTCCCAAGCCTTTTTAAGCATCGTCTTGAAAAAGTTGGTGCAGGAAGCACCGAGTCTTGCGGCGGTGAGGATGTCGAAGCGGCGTGCGATTTCTCCCAGAGGATCGTCGTCCAAGGTCTCCCAGCCCCGACGAGGAGGAGAACCGCCTAGCGAATCCATGGGAGCAACGGCGAACTGCCTTCTCTTCGGGGGGAGGGGAACTGGCGAGGAGGAGATAAGAGCGTAGTAACCGCAGGGCCTCGTCCCTTCCAACTGTAGATCGTTCCTTAGCGAAGGGGTGAGACTATTATTTACTATTACTACTAGCATTATGGGATGTTATGGGATTGCATTATTTAAAACAATAATGAGGCTGGGCAACTCGCTCTCAGAGCGCTCCCCCGATTTCTTCCTTCGATAGTCTTCGATCCTGGTCAATGCAGTCATTTTCTCGTTCCTGACCGTTTGATCTTAGCTAGGAATTGACCTCTGCGTTTTGACCTGCGGTAGATCCTGGGCGGGGGATGACCTGTGGGGCTCACGCTCGATTTGATTGGCTGGGTGTCGGTTTCTTCGGTGCGCGGGGCAGCCTCTCCTGCCGCGCCGCGTGTGCGCGAAGGCCGCGTCGTGGGTGCTGCTCGGCCGACACATATATACCTGGTTTTTGCGCCCGCACCTGCGCTGGACTGATGACGGGTGGACCTGTACTGCTGCTGCCCCCGCTCATCGGTTGAACTGGATGCACGTCCCACAGTGTTTCTCTCGGGTCAAACGTGCCTGGGGCTGCCGCTCGCACGCACGCTGCTTGCCTCGTCCGCTGTGCCCACGTCGTGCGTTATGGGAGCAGCTACGCAGGGCTCGGCCGGTGCATGTGTACCTGGTTTATGCACCAGCATCTCTTCTATTGCGATGACAGGTGGGCCGGTCCTGCTGCTGGTCCCGCTCGTCAACTGCACGGACTTCGTCATGTTGGTTGGTTGTGCGGACTGCGCCGGGTTGGCTGGGGCATGTTCGCGTGGACCCCTGGCTGACCGATGCATCGTGTGCGCGTCCTGCGTGCCTCACCTCCGTCTGCGGTTGGAGAGAGGAGATGGACTGGCAAAATATCTCGCGAGCCCACTTCCCGCATCTCTATCGCCCTAGCCGCCTCCACGCTCGTGCATCCTCCCGCGTCAATCGTGCCCAAACCTCCTCATCTCGTATCCCGTGGGACCGAGGTGCGGGCATGGAGGCGAGCTTCCCTGGCGGCGGCGGCGACCTGCAGGCAAAGGGTGACGGCGGCGGCGGCGCTGGATTAGATCTGCGGGAGAGAGAGAGGATGAGAGGGGGAGATAAGGAAGAAGATGAGAGGGAGAGAGAGAGAGAGAGAGAGAGAGAGGAAAGGGGAGAGGGAGGGCTTCTACGTCGCCGCTCTCTGGATGCACGCCATCCACCCGCGCACGCTCGCCGCCAACCTCGCCGGCTTCGCCAGGTTCGGCTGCCTCAAGAACCTCCCCGAGATCCTCTATCGTTTCCTCCACGGCCCCCGCGATGAGCGCAAGGACTAGGACGACGTCGCTGCGGCGGCTCCGGGTGCAAGAGAGGCAAGCGACGCTGCGTCGGCGGCCTTGCCGCCGCCGCGGCTGAGGCCACCAAGGCCCGGCGCGAGAAGGAGGCGGAGCACGCGCAGGCCGTGCTCGCGCACAACGACTCTGACGAGGCCTTCTGCAACCTCTACGACGGCGTCGCCGACATCTTCGCCGGGCTACTCAAGTCGGACCAGGAGCACCTGCACGCGGGCGACACGGATCGTGTTCACCGCCAAGTGGTGCCCGTCGCTGCGCCTGTCGTACGACTGCGCGACGCTGCTCTGCGAGGCCATCGCGCGCCGAGTCTTCCCGCGCGACTCGAGCCCCGAGTACCTCGCTATCCCCGACAATCAGTATGCCTACCGCGTCCGCAACCGGCTCCACCGCGAGGTGCTGGTACCGCTCCGCAAGGTGCTCGAGCTCCCCGAGGTCTACATGAGCGCCGGAAGTGGGACGAGCTGCCCTGCGCGCGCTTGGCGTCCACGGCCATGCGCCGGTACAAGTGGCGTCCTGGCTGTTCTTCTTTCTTCTGGTAATGCACTGCTCCTTAGCTTCTTTCTTTGCATTTCTTATGAGTTTTGTGTATGCTGCTGCCTCTACAAGTGATGGTATGTGCTTTCTTTTGCTTGGTATAGTTTTGGTGTGTGTGTGTTTTCTAGCGCTAGGCCTACTTTTGTCTCTGGTTTAGGTGTCTGCATCAGGGCCGTCTCCAAAAATTCTGGGGCCCGGTGCGAAATGCGAATGGGGGCCCTAAATTTCTGGAATACAGGTTGCTTCACGAAAATACTATAACAAAAAAACACTGAGCCTGAATTTTAAAGTAGCAACAATCTTGAAAATCATGGCGTATGACAACTTGGTCAACTAACCTACTACATATCTTGATGAACTGGTGCATATGCACACAATATACTCACTAATATAATCATTCAACGGAACAAAATAATCTAAATTAAATAGTGTTTCGGTTTGAGCACACCTGGTGGACAGATCGGTGGTGCCCTCGCCTTGGTATGGGCCACCGGCTGTTTCTAATAGTGCATTTTTATTTTAGAATACGCAAAACATTATGTTAAGAATAGAAAAGAGTATTTACAGGATAGAGTTATAGCGAAGAAAAACTGGATGAAACTTGACATTAAGCAACCCCCTGAAGAAACCTGTCAGATTGGGTCACCCAAACGTCTATTCATCATGACCGTTGTAGTAGCAGCAGAGAGGAACAAAGCCGTACATTGAATCCAATTGTTCCCAAAACTGAAACGCTGCATAATTTCAATGAGGAATGGCTAGCCAACAGACTAAAAAACCACAAGCTATAGTAAGTCAGATCATCAGAGAAGGCACCTTCCTGCGATGCAGTGCACAGACGACTTGCTGTTGCTGTACCATATGAACATTCTTCATGCGAGAAGGGATATAGGCTGCACCTCCGGGGAGGAAACAAAGCGATCAAACTAGACAACGCCGCTAGCCTCCGCCACCGTGCGGCGGCGCCACACTTCGTTCGTCTCGGGAAGATGGATATCGATCGGCTGCAGGCTGCGTCAATCCGGACTCAGAAAAGGTCATACGGGAAATTGAGGAGAAGGCCCAGTTCGGGAGAGCCATG
This sequence comes from Triticum urartu, assembly GCF_003073215.2. Lineage (NCBI taxonomy): Eukaryota > Viridiplantae > Streptophyta > Magnoliopsida > Poales > Poaceae > Triticum > Triticum urartu. The sequence continues at coordinate 369,516,964 of NC_053024.1, forward strand.
GGCCTGTATTAGTTGTAAGAATGGCCCAAAATTAAGGAGACATAGGCCTAGAATCGGGGCCCCCTGGAATTTGGGGGCCCTGTGCGGTCGCACAGCCCGCACAGGCCCTTGGACGGCCCTGGTCTGCATATACCATGGGTTGTGCGCTTGTGTGCTCATGTTGATGTTGGCATGGTTTATATTGTCTATTCTTTCTGCTTGATTAGCTAACAATCAGATTGGTGTAGTGGAGCTAAAAATACATTGGCTGGTTGTGTCTCTTAGTTTGGCAGAAAGCGCAGCATGTCAAATTGATCGGTGTCCATCTCCCTCAATTTCTGCATATTTATATTTGAGAAGTGAACCAGGCTACTCATCGATTAATAAAAGCTTTATAGTTCTGTTCTCCTTCCATTATTTCTTCAGTATTATTAATTTATTCTCTTAGATTAAAGGTATTATTGTAATGATGTCCTGTTGTTCTGTAATGTATTTTTGATTTTTTTCTGTGATTTTACTCAATGGTGCTTACTCGTCGCAGAAATGGATGTATCTATAACTAAAATACATCTAGATACATCCATTTATGCGACGGGTAATTCGGAACGGAGGGAGTACTATTGATGGACTTATTTTATGTATAAGTTAACCATCTCAATCCTCATCTATTCATTTCAAAAGTAAATTGTGTTGTCTGAAGTTTGTGTGGGAACACTATATTACGAATTTACTATCAGTTTTTCACAGGTTCTTGATTATCTATGGCCTTCCATGCAGGGCTTCTCTCTGATAAACAAAGGAGATGATATTGCAATGTGCTAACCAGGTAGCTTCCTTTATGATCTGCTTTGTCTTTTACCATTCTTTGATTTGATGCAACTAATTTGTGAAAAAATAGGTAACAGGTAGGAGGGCAGTTTAGTTTTCCTGTAAGTATGGATTTGCATTTGTGAATTCATGTCATTCATCATGCAAGTAACTTGTTACTTACCACCTACCAGTAGTTCAGCAAGGCATGCATGAAGCACATGAAAAACTGCAACGATATGTATGAGCAGTTATATGTCAATTTTTTTGTCCCAAGCTATTGAAAAAGTTTTCATTTTGTAATGCGAAGTGCTTTGTTTTCTGCAGATTATTGCTGCACATTTGTCTGTTTGATGTCTTGGTTGTGGGATCTGAAACACTATGTATTCAGATCAACATTACACAGGCAAGGAGCGAGATGATGGTTAGGATTGTTAACTTTCAGTCAACTTTAGCACTAAATATATATACTATTTCTTCTGCACCCAGCCGGATAATTTAGCTGATAATTTTTCCTTCTACAGCCAAGCAGTGGAAGAGAATGGTAACCAAAGACAACTTTGTTGGTCCTTGATCATGGATTTACAAGAAAGCCAACAGAGTATGAAAAGGTTCTCATGGGACTCACCCTGAACTGAAATCTATGTTCAACCTTGGTATAATTCTATGACAAAAACCCCAGGTGGTCCAATTTTTTCTTTCTTTCTTTCATGTTTATTGTTTTTGGTTTGTTATAACCGAATTTATAGCCTACTATTCGTGGGTTTCTTTTATTCTGTTTTGGTGGGTTCTAAGCTATGAAATTAGGAACCATATAGTTTATTAGTTTGAGACCTGCTTCAAGATAAAGAATGAAATGAAGAATTATTATTTCATGATGACACACATGACTGTCAAACTGCAGAAAATACTTGATTTATGTACTGTATGATTTCTGAGTTCCTTTCCTTTCTAGATTTATGTGGGGAGAACTCATGAGCTTATGAATGAGTGATTCGGATTTGTCTAATTGGGAACTAGCAAATCATGTAAAGTAAGGGTTTTTCTGCTCATATAGACTGGTTGGTCGATGGCTTCTTGATACATCGTACCTTAAACAACGTAATTTCTGATTGAGGGGACCAGGTTGATGCCCTGTTTGATGTGAATTTTCTGGGATGTGCTGCCATATATTTCCACCACTGTATACAACAATGAGTACAACATTTAACATGGGCATGATGTTAAATTTGAGTGAATCTAAGGGCCTACTGGCTGCATAATCTGTGGCTATATTTTTTAGACTTATTTATTTATTTTTGTGTATGCAAGGAGCAATTCTACTATCTCTTCATGGTTTAGCGTTTATATATTAGTTGGATAGTATCTCTTTATTCTGTTGTTGTGACTGACTAGCTGCTTACTTATATGGACAACTTGAACTGAAAGCAAGAGTAGAAGCCCATGAGATGAGACACAAGGAAAATATGCATGGTATTTTTCAATTCTAATGTTTCAGTTCCACTCACCTACTTGACTGGCTATGTGATGTATATACTGATTTCCTGCGACTGTTTGAGTTATAACAGTTTTGCTCATCTGGCAGAAAATGGCACATTCATGATTCAGTTTGGTTAGCAAGTGCCTAAATACTCTGGAAATGTGTTTGAATCACACAAAAAGAGTTTGTAGTTCTTATTCATACTTGAAACATGTGAGGCTCTGCAAATTAAACCATGTTTTTTTTCAAGGCGCATATGGATTTAGTAGACCACAACTAAACCGATTGTATATACATGGCCTGTCCTTAGTAAAGGAAACTATTTTCGTCGCCAGCATGACTTTAGTTGAAGGTTCTTACAGCATGAAACTATTTTCATTGAGAACATGTCTTTAGCAGGTCTCTGCGCCATTTCGCGCAATGGGTCAACTAGTACTGTAAATAATAGCACTAGTAAGAAATTTTTGGCACTAGCTAGTAGTTTTTGGCATGGATTAAGAAATTTTGGGCATGTTTTTGCTATTTTTTGTACACGCCAACTAGTGTCAAAAAACGTCTTACATTATGTGACGGAGGAGTATGTACTCGTACTGTAGCAGTACCAGTACTACTTTCTCAACTAGTACTGCGATGTACTGTACTTCTAGTATAGCGCACCGATTTTGAACTCTTGAATCTCAGGGACAAGGAGCCACAGTTGGAGGGTACTACTGTTCTCTATAACCATCGTTGTACTATCAATGCAGGGAAAGTACACCTATGTAGTGGCCTAGTGGGTACTCTCGGTGCTCTATTCAGCCGCTCCTCTCACGCACACACTAGCAGCCTGTTTATCAGCGACGGTTACTGCGGGGGCAGAACATTTGAGTTATTTGATAAAGCGAGACTAGGCTTTTTGCTTCCATTTGTGGAGGTGCAATGGATCTTGTCGAACTTTGTTAGTAGTTCCTTCTTTATGAATGAGATGAAGCAAAGCTTTTGCCTTCGTTTAAAAAAAACACGCCAAGAGGAATTTCTTTTATAGTAGAGCTAATAATGGAGTGAAGTCCATGCATGCAACGCCACAAGCTATAGAGTAGTAGTAGAGCACTTTACGTACAGAGCCATATTGCACAGTTCCCAATGCCCCGCCAGGCTTTTCCGGCTCCTCAGGCTTAATTGGGAGGCGCTGGTTTAAATATGCTACTAGCTGATGAGGAAGCTGCAAGCAAGGTGCGGCAAGGGCGAGCATGTGAGCCACGAGATGCTGGGAAGGAACACCCGTTCACGTGGCTAGGCTATCCAGTGCACCCAGATTGTGGTGCCGCACGTCCGTTTGACTTCAAAACTCAAACTACCTGTGTAAAATATTGGCTCGCAGCGAAGTTACTATTTAAAAAAATGGCCATCGAGTGTTCGGCCGGGATCGAACCCACAAAACGAGGTATACATTCCCGCGACCACTAATAGTACTCGTTGTAGTACAATGCAACCTAGAATCGCCTTTTGTTGCTAGTAGTACATTGTTCCTTACAAGAAACCCTTAATAATGCCAAAAAACAACTACCACTTGCATACGTGGCAGACTTAAGATAAGACTACTTTATCAACCATTGTACATGCTCTTACCAACCAACTCTACCAAGAAACGACTACTCTACAAAGTGTCGTTATAGGCACATTTCAACCCATGGCCCTGTTTGGATACATTTGTTGTCAATCTAACCCTGCCATCCAAACACCGCTTTGGTTAAAGTTAGTTCAGGGTTAGAATCTAACTCTAACCTCTGACTTAGAGTATCCAAACAGGGCCCATGTCGCCCATTAAGTCAACGCCTTCTATTCGACCGGGCGTTATGACTTGTGGGACCTACATGTCAGTCTACACAAAAAACCCCGAGTGACCTCCTACCTCCGGCCCGTCCACCTAGTCATCCTCAGCCATGGGACACAGCTGCTGCCGCCGGCAGAAGGCGAGGTCAAAACCGCCGGCGGGGCGGAGCCCATCTTGCGGCAGCCCGGATGCCAGCTCCGTCTGGTGCTCGCGGCCGCTAGCTAGCCAAGATAGCTCCGTACAGCTGCTTGTCTGCAAGGTTTGCTAGCTAGATTGGCACGACGACACGGCAGCTTGCTCGCGCTCGCCACGCTAAGGCCAACCATCTGGCTCGAGCGAAGGCCAGCGCGGTGGCCTTTATCGCTTGTGAGTCACGCTTGGGCCAGCTTGCCAACCCGTGCGGAGGCTAGCGCGGCATCCAGCCCGTCCGATGGAGCAGCGGCCAACTCGCTCATCACCGGCGCCACCGACGAACATGCATCAGTACTGTTTGAAGTAATGTTTAGGAAAAATTATGATTTGAGGGGGAATAAAAGGATAGAAGGTCAGATGTGGGTCCCTCGTGTCAACGGTCAAACAAAATCTGTTGGTTTAAGCTGCATTGTCAACACGGACGTGTGGGCCAACCCTGTCATAAATGGGTTTAAACTAACCTAATCGGTACTCCCTTTGTCCCATAATATAAGATGTGTTTGCAAGCTAAACTAGCTTGCAAAAAGTCTTACATTGTGGGACGGAGGGAGTACTAGGTAGTAGTTTTTGGCGTGGATTAAGAAATTTTGGGTATGTTTTTGCTATTTTTTGTACAATAGATTCTTCCTTGGGCTGGCTGAAAGTGGTATTTTTTTGTTAAATACTCTACATATTGTAAGTAGGAGTGAAAGTTAAGCTTTGGAACCCAATAAACAAGGCTAGTTACATGGTGCATATGTGTACATGATTGAAAGTAAATATCAACAATGAGTGACTAATATCTTGATGGAAAACTCGAAACTATGGAATACTAGGAAAAAAATTGTATGGTTGGAAATACTAGCAATGTTCATGTGTGTTGCAACGAATCATAATTAGAATAATACTTATTGACAAACTTGATACAAAACACTCTAATTTTGATATACATATATCGCTAGAGATATATTATGTTTCAATTAGAATATATTCCTTGGCCTGTTTTGGTGAGGTCAGGGAGGGTTGTGGTTGGTTTTAAGATACTAATTATGGGTTTTTCTGCAAATTGGTAGACAAGTGGGATGTTGGTGAGAAAAGGCAACAACTTACCTCACAGTCGTTTGATGTAAATCTAATGGTCACAAACGACGGATGGTAGACACACCATCATCACCAACTTAGTCTTCTATAAGAGTACTAGCAAGATTCGTGCATTGCACGGAACATCAAGATGCTTTTTTTATAAAACAGTTGTTGTGATTGACCCATGCAGGAGTAATCCTACGTGTAGAAATTAATGATATCTCGAGAAATAGTTGATAAGGTGAAGAGGAGTGGGGCGTGGTGGTGATTGGTGGTCGGACTGAGCGGAGGCATGGGGATTGACGACGCCGACAGCGGCCACCAGGCCAGTTTGTTCCAGAGGCTTCCTTTCTTAATTGCTCAACAATGAGATTGTTGGAGATAAGGATGAACGAGGGAAGACCTTGTCTGCAAATGTGGAGAAGGGTGCGGGTATCTTTTAGTTTAATTTCCATCCGTCAGATATAGATCGGACGGTCTATATTGCAAGATGGCACGCGTACCATCATCACCAACTCGTTTTTTTATAAGAGAAGAAATATAAGTATGGAGATACAAACGTATTATCGATACTTGTTTCCGTAAACTAGCATCTACATTCTATTTAACGCCACAACATGTGAGGCCTTAGCACAATGACTTCTCGACTATGTAAAACAAAGGTTTTCCCGTCGCCGATAAGGAGGGGGTGATGGTGGCGTGCTTTTTGGCTTGCTCTAGTCCTAGAGTCATACTAGGTGGTCTAAGCACGTGTAGATTCATCCTTTTTCAGGTCTCGTGTTCACCGTACTGCCATGACTGTTGATGAATAGACCGTAAGTTATTCACGGGGAAACCCTTGTTGAGCGTGTTTGCGAGAGAGAGAGAGTGCGTGTGTGATATGTCTAGAGACTGAGGCAATGATAACAGATTCTTCGTGTCTATGTGTGTGGAGGATAGAGAGAGACATGTACATGGGGCTTTGTGTTGTGTAACCTGGAGACACATATACATAATTAGAGAGTGAGTGTGTGAGATACACATGCAGACATGGGGAGAGATGAGGATCCAGATTAATGGGTGTTTGTGCATGTCGGTGTGTGTTTGTGCGCATGTTTGTGTGTGAGAGGGAGTGTGTGTATGTGGAGTACAGAGACCACTAATGATGTCGACTTAGTATAAGGGAAGGGGGAATGGTGTGACATGTGTAGTCGTGGGATAGCATGGGTGCGGGCGGAGGGAGCAAACTATTTGGAAGAGACATCGAGTGTGTGTGGGAGAGGGGTGTGAGAGCGAGCGAGCGAGAGATAGAGAGAGAAGAGAGAGCTAGCGACGAAGAGAGAGAGAGAGGGGGGGGGAGGGAGGGAGGGAGAGAGAGAGAGAGGAAGAGAGGGGCGAGAGAGGGGGCGTTTGTGTCCATAAATGACGTATAGATAGGGAGACAATGTTGATGTTGTTTGAAATTGGCCTATGTATGGAGACACAAAGGAAGCGAGTCATCATGTGTGTGATAGGGACTTCATGAGAGATCTAGAATAGATGGTGTAGAGAACAATGTGCGAGATCGGGAACGATAATACATTAGGGAGCTATGGAAAGAGTCACGACATATATGTATACAGGGAGGAGCCGGGGCGGGTCCGCATGTGGGATAGATAGAAAGAGGAGAGTGGTGCCCAAGGAGACAAAGTGTGCTTGTTTGCAGTGGGGGTGGTGTGTGAGGTGAGTGTGCGAGAACCACATAACTAGGGAGATAGACGTTTGAGGGTGACGTTTTGTGTGTATGGGAAAGATACACTCTACATAGTGCGTGTGCTTGAGAAAGAGAGATGCCGGGAGACCTAGCTAGAGAGTGGGGGAAGAGATGTGTGCATGCCCAAGAGACAAAGTGATAGAGATCTATATTGGGGTCCAGACTTTTTAAAAAAGAGGGGTGTTAATGTGCTAGTGTGTTGGTGTTTGGGGGAGAGAATGACTTCTCTGTGTGGGGGGCGCTGAGGGGGGTTGGCTTTAGATAAAGTGTGAGGTGTCTATATTTGAGGGATTTTAGCGTAATTGAGATATACATGGTCAATAGTGTGTGCATTCATGGTTGATAAATTTGTTTCACTGTTTGGACTATGAGATAACGATACTTTTGAACATGCGTGATATACCTTAATGTATCAGAATTACAAATCTAAGATTGGAATTTTGGAATTCGACTTTATCATTAGCTTTTGTAGTTCAATTAAACGGAGGTATATTTTTAAGCCGGGATTTCGTGATTTCAAATTCATATATAAAACCTAGAGATATACACATACAGGCATGTTTAAACTTTATAATCATTCATTTTATTCATACACATACAGATTTTTGTTTTTGTCATCATATTTAGGATAAACACATTTGAAATTTCATTTGAATTGGACCATATGATGGTATTTGCTTTTAGTAGCTCAATCTATACTAAGTAATAAAGCAAGGTGTGTTTCTCCAAAATTTTCATCCGTTCATCCATATTATTTTTTTTGATTTTGTGAGATCCAATTCTTTTTATATCCGAGGTGGTACTAAAAATTATGTATGTGTTGAATTCTGTTCGTGGGCTTCCTTGTAGTTCTTCTTTTTTTGATTTTTTGAGATTCAATTCTTTTTATATCCGAGGCGGTACTAAAAAATATGTATGTGCTGAATTCTGTTCGTGGGCTTCCTTGTAGCTCTTCTTTTTCCGTGCATCCCCTACATGGGTCAAACTGGGCCGTTTCGGGAGCAGCAAAAAAATAGTAGCCAGCTAGAAAAACAAGCGATCAAGTGAGGTTCATCCGTTCATCCATATTATTTTTTTTGATTTTGTGAGATCCAATTCTTTTTATATCCGAGGTGGTACTAAAAATTATGTATGTGTTGAATTCTGTTCGTGGGCTTCCTTGTAGTTCTTCTTTTTTTGATTTTTTGAGATTCAATTCTTTTTATATCCGAGGCGGTACTAAAAAATATGTATGTGCTGAATTCTGTTCGTGGGCTTCCTTGTAGCTCTTCTTTTTCCGTGCATCCCCTACATGGGTCAAACTGGGCCGTTTCGGGAGCAGCAAAAAAATAGTAGCCAGCTAGAAAAACAAGCGATCAAGTGAGGTTCATCCGTTCATCCATATTATTTTTTTTGATTTTGTGAGATCCAATTCTTTTTATATCCGAGGTGGTACTAAAAATTATGTATGTGTTGAATTCTGTTCGTGGGCTTCCTTGTAGTTCTTCTTTTTTTGATTTTTTGAGATTCAATTCTTTTTATATCCGAGGCGGTACTAAAAAATATGTATGTGCTGAATTCTGTTCGTGGGCTTCCTTGTAGCTCTTCTTTTTCCGTGCATCCCCTACATGGGCCAAACTGGGCCGTTTCGGGAGCAGCAAAAAAATAGTAGCCAGCTAGAAAAACAAGCGATCAAGTGAGGTTCGAACTCACAACCTCCCGTGACACAGAGGTGTCCCCAGCCAAACGAGCTACCTTGCCTTTTTTGCTATAGATAGTCCCACCTCACTTCTTTATATCAAGTTTCACCAATTTAAATATGCTTGTAAGTTGTCTAAAATATCAGCAAGCCATGTTGAGAATCAATAAACAGACGGAAAGAAGATGACGACTCGATAGAAGGAGAAAACATGCACCCATAATTAAGCCGGATTGTGGGAAATAAAGAGAAAGAGATTTGATGAGAAGAATGCGGGCTCGTACTTTCCGTGGCTGTGGGTAATTATTAGAGATTAAATGAGAGAAGAAAGTGGGGGAGGCTCATGCTGGCACACTGGGCTTATAATTAAAGCGGGACTTGGTTTAATGAGAGATGAGAGAAGAAAGCGGGGGATCCTGAGGGAAGATTGACGAGAAAATATGAGGATTTTTAATTTCTTTTTATCTGCAAAAAAAGAGCAACGAATTGAAAGCGTTGGATGCTTAACATGCGGTGCGGAGCATGGATGCATGGGATCAAAAGGACGGGTGAAGGCAAGCCTGGTCCATGTCCTTGGGTGATTAAGTGGAAATTTTTTTCGGGTAATTAAGTGGAAATTTAAATACAAGGATTTGATGAGGCACACACAAAAGCATCAAGCTCGCTTTGGACGACGGTAATAAGGAGAAAATCGTATAGCAGTGTTAGAAAAACGAAAATAGCATTTGGCGCATTATAAAAATTGAAAATACATGAATGTTTATGTGCAAACAAATTACATTTTTTTAAATAACCTGATTGATCGAACGTTCAATGGTGCAAAATGGAATACACGACACTCCAAGAACGAAGATACATGAATGTTTTTTGTGCGACCAAATTACATATTTTTTCAAAAAACTGCCTGATTGATCAAGCGCTGTTGTTGTAACCCGAATTCAAGACCCTGCAAATGTTGCTGCAAGCGGGATGCAACACTCCAAGACCGAATGTCCTATGCATCTAGTGGAAGCATGCCAATCCAACGTCAGTTGCCACTATCTTCTTTTACTAGAAAAGCCGGACTACTGTGTTGCAAAGCCGACTATGCATTCGCTACAAGGACGGTCGGTAGTATTTCAAGTCAGAAGGATGATGTTGCAAAGCCGACCACATGAATGCTGCAAGGATGACCGACATTGACCCAAAGTCGACCGCATGTCCTTGTGAGGTCAATTAGTGTTGCTGCAAATGCTATGTGTCTATAAAGCTAATTAAGTGCAGGTTTCAATATTTTGGAGAAGTTTCCTTACCATCGGAGTTAGTAAGGATCATTTTGTGATTAAGAAGCAGTTGATACACATTTTGTCTACACCTCGGCGTGAGCCTCCCTGCCATGGCACAATCTGATGCTATCATACCACGCCGGTGACTGTTTTGATGAACCCGCCAATTTCTCCCCCGTTGCAACGCACGGGCCTTTTGCTAGTGATCCATACAAGTTCAAAACTTGCACTTTTTTTGCGTGCAAAACAAACAAGTTCTCGGCCATGATATCATAGTCGGCCGTACAAGAGAAGAATATAATTTCAGGCGCCAAAAGCTTTCAAACTTCCCGCTCACATCGAAATATCTTGCGCCTGAAAGTTTAGCCCTGCGATATTCCTGTTTTACCCCTGCCACATGAACGGAAAAGGGCTGCTTTGGTAACTCCATTGTTTTCCCCTCTTTGCCCCCAACATTCTTCCCCAGAGACCCTCCCCTTCCACTCCCCGACCCCCCAACCACAGCAAACCGCCGAATCTAGTCCTCTGTCGTAGCGGTGGACCTCACACCCTGACGGATATACCTTCCGCACCTTGGAACCCCCAACTGCCAACTCACCACTTCACCGGAGCTGCTTCAGCGACTGGCTTGTCCACCGCTCCAGATATCCTTGACCGCCATCATGGTCCACCGCACCGGATCTGCATAACCGACACCCTCGTCCACCACAGTGTAGGCCCTTCACTGACTCCCTCGTCCGTCCCTTCGCCGGCCCTTCATACAAGCCCTCGTCTGCCGCAATAGATCCGCCTCACCAAAAGCACTGTACAACGTGCCCGCCGAAGCCTTCATCCACTTCACCGGACCCGCTCCACGGACGCCATATTCAACTCCATCGGCCCTGCTTTACCGACGCCGCAGCCTCATCAGGTTATTTCGATTTGTACTCCTTCGGTTTTCTCTTTATCGTGCAACTATTCACTTACCACAGATGAGCTTTCTTGTATGTCAATAGGCGCCGCAACCGTAGCACCGGAGCCGCTTCAGCAACGGCGATAGCCGACCCAAACTCAACTGCAACACGAGCACCATCGACAATCCTTAGCTATCAAGTATGCTAACGATACCCATACGCCGCCGAGAATCAGGTACTATTATCCAACGGCCGGTGCCTACGTTCACTTTCTTAGCATAAGCACCGCACCTTTGAATTTCTTCAGGGCATCATTCAGTTTTTCATGAGACGTGTTATTCTGCTTGCACCTGTAGGGCCATACTTCTGGCAGTGAACATGTTACATGTGCTAGATTACATACCAGTGCACATATAGTTAATATGCTTTAGTTTTGTCCTAAGTATTACCGTACTTCCTAGATATCACTGCGTACTATTTTACTTCTTGCATGCTATATTTATGATAATGGTGTTGTTCTGATGCCACCTGTTGGTTCCATCAGACTGCTTCATGTTCTCTATGCTTAATTACACATCAGCAAACTAGCATGTGGTTCCGCTAGTTTTTGTTCGTTTTACCCTACATTTTCTGATGCTAGCTATTACATCACTGCTCCGAGCCTCTGTTCATTACTTTTTTGTGTGTTCTTGATCTTCCCAAGTTACATGACTAATTTGATGCTTCTATTAATTATGGAGCTGCCAACCCCATCAAGCAAAATATTTGTTCTTTTGGGGTTGGCACCGCAAACAAGCATAAAAATAGAGGGAAGCAGATATATTGTCGTGTATGCAGACACCCTTATTTCATTAGTTTAGATGAACCATTGATGATCAATTCGAACCAGTGCATGCGATTAAAATTAATTTTACCTAAATAGAGGGTGCAGAATAAACTACAACAAGTAGATTTGCAACCACGGGATGCTGACGATATCTTCAAAGAACATTGCAACAGCAGCAAGGCTTCACAGCAACATATGGTAAGCCAGTGTGTTTTAGTACATGTGAAATGTAATGCGTGTGGGCTGCTTTCTTGGCTTGTGCCCTCAACCTGTAATCCTACAGAATAACAAATAGTTCAGTTGTCCGCTTTGCTGTATTGCTTGATTCGAATGCTTGTTTGTTACTTGTTACGCTATACCTGAGTTGGCCAATATGTCAGCAGTGCCTGTTGTACTATTGCAAAGAAATGCATGCCTAGTTCATTTGAGTCCTTAACTTTTCCTCTGAAGTTCATCACAAGACTGTCTTCGTAGTTTATATGAGGCCACACTGTTAAGTGCTTTCTCAGATTATTTCAATTGCTTAGATGCCTTAGCAACTTAAATATAGCGGTGGTACACTCCCTTTCAACTAGGGATGTCAACTGGATCCCGTTTAATCCTGATTAAAGTCCACTAGTGGTATGATAGTTCAAAAGAGTTTTTGTTTTTTGAGGAAAATGAACCAGGGAGCTAGCAAAAACTAACTAGATGGGACTGGCGGATGTCGTTTATTTACCATTTACATCCCTAGTTTCACCTTACCATTTTAATTTCTTTTCGGCTGATGCTGCTTCGAACCATTTAAATATAGCTTACCATGCTCGGCAATAATTCGTATGTTGTTTACCATGTAAGCTTACTGCCTGGATAATGCGATAACTATCTCTTACTTATGTCCAACAAAAACCTTTCAAGATGCCGTTCACACTAGGACACAATGTACAACCCCATAATCTATTCGTGGAAGCAGTGCGCCATCCATGTTAACAGATGGTAGCAGTTCAGAGGCAACACCGCCGGAGAGCAGTCTGAGCACAGATATTATAGTTCTTGAGGCTCTACTAGAGGCAAAAAGAGATGGCGTGGCTTCCATGAATGAGGTAATCTCGATCCTGAAGCTGGAAATTATGCAATTAGCTGCACGCATTATGCAAGCAACCCAAGATTTGGAGGAAGTAAGAATGTTGCATTTGAAGACAGAGGAGGTCCTGCTGCTTCTGCTATCTGAAGCCTAGGGTAATCCCAGTTCTTTAGATAGCAGTTGAAATTGTCATTAGATTATTGCACTTGCATGTTGTGTCATGTCTCTGAATGGATTATGTTGTAAGACCGCCTATGTTGTCCATGTGTTGTAATGATCCGAATTTTTTAGGCGAGGTAATCCTCAGTACTTGTATGATTGACGTAAGGTGAATTGTTTTTGGTGTGAGCATATTGTATTGGATGAAATAACTGTTTGACTCAAAGTGTATCCAACCTACTGAATTCGAAGATCATAGTATTTCTAAATCATAATCATATATAAAGGTAGAATAAATCTTTGTTGTGGTTTGGAAGAAATAAATAGCAAAATGTAGATTTATCTGTGGATATTTGTAATCCATTTGGATTTAGTTGCTAGGGCCCAGGGCAAACATGAATGCTAATTCTCCCAAGTTTTGAACGAAGCGGCTAAACACCCACTATCATTTGTGGGCTGCCCGAAGCAAGTGTTTGCGAGATGGAAATTACTGTCTACCCCTGACACTTGGCATCCTTATCGACCGGATTTACACTGTTGTCGATAGGGGTAGACTAGTAACTTTAATCAGGCATGACACGACGGCATCTGAGCCCATTCAGACACGGTGGGCACCAAACGTGCGCGGCCAAACACATTTGATTCAAGCTCGTCCGAAAGACATGTGTCTCTCCCTCCATTTCCCCATTCATCCATGATGGGCGGCAAAACAAACTCTCCTCGTCCGAAATCGATGTAGGCTAATATTTTAAATAGGGGTAGATGTGTAACTTCCCTCGGACATGACACAACTGCCCTACCTGTCAGCCCCGTCATACACCGTGGGGGCCAACCGTGGGCGGCAAAACACCCTCTGCTCACCCGAAATCGTTACCGGCAAATATTTGGGAGATGCGAGATTACCGTCCTATCCCCGACCGACGTGATGTCCGAAATTTTAAAAGGGGGATAAGTTCGTAACTTTCCCACATTTCAGACAAGCGCGTCCCAAAGTTTGAGACCCCCCTCCCCCTCCATTTCCCCATTCATACACCGTTGGCGCCACAACAACCTCCCCACTGCGGCCATCCTCCTCCGCCCGCCACCCCATCCTCCACCTCGCCGGAGCCGCTACCCCTACCCCATCGTCCACTGCAAGAGATGGATGTCTCTCATCCACGGTGCCGGACCATGATCCTTTCATCGCGTCGTCTCGCTTCATCGACGCCGTCGTCCACCTTGCCATTGCCGCTCCTACAACCGCCTAGTCCACGGCAACATGATTTATCCCCCCACCCGGCCGTCTACCATCTAAAGTCTTCTTCCCCGCCACAGACAGCCATCGCACCCGCAACACCCTTAATGTATTAGCAGGGGCCTACATGGTGTCGCAAGAGAGGTGGTACTCTTCCATATGTGCTTAAGTTATTGATCTCACCCGAAAAATACATCTTAAATTGTTTACTGTACATTTCTTGTCCGTACCAAATTGTAGTGGCTAGTTGAATGCAAACATTGGTTGCGAAGTAGCTTTGTCCGGTTTGCACCTTCAGATCCGCCATGTCACGGTCACTATACTCGTAAAGCTTATGGTTTCCCCCTTTATATTCACTACCATCATCGTAGGTGCTTCACTGCTCCGTGTCGTGCTAGCACTGCTCCTCAAGACCTTAACCCATCAAGCAAAACAACATGCCACTCATAATTCCAAAGCTTACGTGTTGAAATACGAATCTGATATGATGCTCATATTACTAAAATAGAGAACGTTTAATTGGTCACCTAATGTTGCTACATTCGTTTCGAAAAGCATGTGCGCCACCCACTGGTCCAGCTAGCTCCACTTTCCTGATTTTACTCTTGATGCCTAGGGGTTTCCCCTTTTATCTACTCTACTATGATCTGCATAGGTCCTTTCTATCATACTAGCATTACTCCACCCTTCAAGTTAAACAACACAACACCCAAAATTCCAAAGCTTAGTTGTTCAAATATGATTGTGATATGATACTGATATTAGTTAACAAACGCATTTAATTGGTTAACTAAAGGTACCACTTGAGTTTCCAAATGCATGTCGCGACATATAGAGAGACAACAGAATTGCATTTCTTTGTCACTTGTTGACTGTACTTTCTTGTCCATACCAAATCTTAGTTGTTATTTCAAAGCAAACATCGGTTGCTAACTACCCTTTGCGCGGTTTGCAGCTTCAGATCTGCCATCCCACTTCCACGGTCAACACTATACTCATTATGCTTACGGTTTCCCCATTTTGTGATGACCACGATCAGCCTACGTGGTTCGTGTCGTAATAGCACTGCTCCACCCATCGAGCTAAACAAGCTTAGTTGTACAAATTCAAATATGATATTATGTTGATATTAGTAAAACTGAGAGATGTTTAATTGGTCAGCTAAATGTTCATACTTTCGTTTTGAAATGCATGTGAGCCACATATGGAGAGACCAGAAGGAATAGTATTTCTCTGTGCGCTCTGGTTCATCATGGGTGGCCAACTGACATTGTATAGAAAGACTTGTAATATCTTCAATCTGCTTGCTCTTCTGCTCTTCTTTAAGATGATCCTCTTCTCTTGCGGTCGACTGGTCAGGTCGAGTTATTCTCCCTTAGTATATTTTGAACCTGTCAGGCCAGGTCGACTTGTTCGTCTTTACTGTATGTTGAAGCTGTCATCTATGAAGTATCATCATTTCTGGAGCTCTCCAATTTTGAGTAGTAGGCCACATTATATTAATGCACACACCAAATTACAGCATGCATGGCACCTCTTAGAAGAATTGCAGAGATAGCACAAAGGGGTTTACAGGGAGGAAGTATTGGATTAGAATCACTTCTACATTACAAAGATAATGTCACTTGTTTTTATGTTTTCATGCATGTCAGGTATTGAACATTATCAAAATGAATATGATAATGGGCGCACGAGAGGAATATTGCGGAACAATCCACTAGCTAACAAACTTGGCATGGTGGAGGATGGCCTATCTTATTCACCCATCAAGGTGCATGCTCTAACTTGGCAAGGTTGTATTGGTCGCACATATTTTGCATCTGACCTCTTGCATTACTTCTACTTTGTTACACCATTTGCTTAGTTTAAGCATCATATATGAGTATATGCCATACCTATCCATTTTCTGTACCTATTCCATGTGTCGTCATACTATGTTTTTCGAGTCAAATGTTGTTCTTTCATAATAGATGTCCAAAAGGAAGAGGGTGAATGCAGATCCTCAAGGAGTACAAACTAGGTATTTGGAAAAGGTAGTGATACCTGTTAAATCAGTTAGATCAGCAGCCACAGAAAACACAGGCCCAACTGTACCAGACTTTACCCCTACTCCAGTGGCCAAAACCATATTAGAACTGCTGAGAGCCCAGCGTCAAGTACTGTCTATGATATCAATCCAATATTTGAACTCCTAAATTTCTGCATGTGCCTTACCTTCTCTCTTGCATGAAAACTAATTTCAGATGAATCTCCTTGCTCAAAGGATCATAGGATCTCACGAGAATACTGGGCTCTGCATTGCTCTTGCCAGTACCTCTTTCCCATTGTCAGCATACTTACACTCATTGTTGTTTGATTATGTAGTATCACTGTAAATGTTCGCTTCTTTATCCTCCCTTTGCTTGAAATTATAAGATCTATATTTACTCTTAGATAAATGTAGAATTAACACAATGGTTATGAAGTTTTGGATTGCTCATGTAAGTACCTGTTGTCATGTACTCCCTCTATATCGAATTAATTGTTGATCAATTGGATGTATTTAGAACTTAATAGTGCTAGATACATCCATTTGAGCGACAAGTAATAACGGACGGTGGTGGTATTACTGTACATGCATCGTGAGATAGTTGATTATCTAGCATTACTCTGCATCTTATCTGCCCTGCCCTCCACTTTCTCCAAATTATCATATCTACATTTACTCTTACCAAAATGTTGAATAAAGCCAATGCCACTGCACACGTTGATGTCTGCATTCCTCTTGTCAGTACCTTTTGCCTTGTAACGCTGTACTTAATTAATTGCTATTTGATTATGTATCATCAGTCTGCACCTGAGCTTCATTATCCTCTATTTCTTCCAATATTATTTGATCTATATTTACACTTTGCAAAATGTAGAATAATGGCAACACTTATAAAGAATTTTCTTTGGGGAATTTATTGAATTATCCTTCCATCAACATGGAGAAGGGCTTTGTCCAACCCGTGTTAACATGTAATGTAATTTCATCCTTCTCAAGCCTTCAAACTTTGTTCTAGTATAGATTTGGATAGGCATCATTTCCTCCACTGCTGTTTACATCTGATTGGATGTTTGCAACAACTACCAGTTTTAAATTGTAGTTGTAAAAACATGTTCCTTATGCAGAACAGATCCATTTAATTGCTTATATAGTTGTGAAACCTGTTACGTGTCTCCTTCTTTCTCTTTCAGAGTCGTGTCTCTTATGCCAGGAAGAACTTTAGGAAACATAGTGAGCCAAACCATCTTGAGGACAACGAGATGACCCCAAGGTCCTGTCTTGATGAAGACAATGAGTTGAAGCTACTCACCAGCAGGTGTGAGACAACCTCTGTGCAGTCGCTGCCTCAATCAGTTCGACTTCTTCAGTATCAACTTAAAGCGGAAAGGCTTGCTTCAGCTCAGCTCCGACTTGAAGTCAAATATGTAATGAAAATGTCAGGGGACTGCCTTGTGCACTAGGGTGCCATACATCTAGGGATGAATCATCTATCATTGACACAACTGAGGTCTCATCAGCTTGTTCGGCTGCTTGCGGGGCCCGGCCTTGCCAGGTCTATTGCCTTCTGAAGTGCTCTCAGTTTTGTATATTCTTTTGTCGGCGCATTTATATGCACTGGTGGCGACCTTTCATGCCCAATGTAAGTAATCCGCGGTCATGTTGCGCTTTATTATCACCGGTAGCAAACTTTGATTCCCAGTGGATGTAATATGCCGTAATTTCTTTATTGTACAGTCTAGGTTTATTCTTTGGTCGGTATGCTGTAATTGAGGCTGGAAGGTTCAGTGGATCTCAGTGTTGTCGGTCTTCACGCCAGCCCGTTACTCATATGGGCCAAAACGTGGGCCTATAATCATCTTGGGCCATTAGCAGGTCTAAACCTATAGTAGTTTCCCGCCTTTAACATGCCATGGTCTACATATTTACTGTAGTGACACTAGGCGTCCTACGGACCGTAGAAACAATGGGCCTTCTACGGGCCGTAAAAACAATGGGCCTTCTATGGGCCGTATCATCAGTGGGCCTTATACGGGCCGTATGATCGATTTTGGCCAAACATGGGCCAAAAAGAGACCGCATTATGGCCGTAAACGGGCTAGAGTTGGAGTCGTCCATTCATGGGCCGACCATAATGGGCCGTCGTTAATAGGCCGTATTTGATGACGCTATGAAAACTGCCCAACATGTTAACGGGCCACAAACGGGCCGACTGTAACCACTGGCTGAATTTGGCCCACAAGCAGAAAATGGCAGTAACGGGCCGTAAGTAACCGAATGCTGGAAATGAGCCCAAGAATAAATGGGCCCTCAGAAGGCTGAAAGATAACATGGGTTGCAAACGTCCCAATGGATTAATGGGCCATTAATGGGTATAAAGTGATACACTATTCATTACGGGCCAGTTTCACCACGGGCCGTTAATGGGCCAAGAGTTACAAAGGGCCTCATATTGGCCGAAAGACGTCATGGGCCATACATGGGCCGGAACTTAAAATGGGCTGGAATCATATTGGATGGCCTAGATGACGCTACTGGGCCTAATTCGGATAGGTCATAACGGGCCCTAGGTTAGCGGGCTGTAAATGGGCTATATGCGAATAGGCCGTTAATAGGCTTTTCGTGGGCCGGCCCGCCACCTTTTTACCAAGTCAAATGGGCCGGCCTTTTCACAGGAATGGGCCTCTGTTCGGCCATGCCACGTGTCGACGTATCATAGGCGCCTTTAGTCCAATGAGTGGATGACATCAGTCCAAACGGTGAGCCGACACGTGTTTCCTCCAGCCAATGATGATTTTACACGTGGAAAATCCCCATTGGCCGGGGCTGTTAGCGGGTTATCAGATCCAAAACCGGACCCGATAGCTTAATTGCGTTCCGTTACGGTGGATGCCACGTGTCGGTCACCCTTGACGAAAGCACTTCTATGACGCGCGATTTATCGTCATGGAAGTGGAGACTTCCGTGATGATAATTTTGGTAATGTCATGGAACACTTCTACGACAACACAGGTATGACTATCTTGATTCTGTCATAAAATCGTCATGGATGTACATGCATGACAAAAAACGCGACCTACTGTGACAAACATGTATCATCATGGAAGTGTATTTTTTTGTAGTGCTCTAGCTCTTCTTCTCCTATCTGAAGTTTGTTGATGACTGCTAGGGAAATCAGATTCAACCCGGCCCCTCCATCCACTAACATCTCTGTGACCTTGAGGTTGCGAATTATCGAGGAGACCAACAACGACAAGAATCCTACCGCGGTGGTGCGGCTAGGGTGATCCTCCTCATCAAAGACAATTGGCGCACGGGACCATTTGAGCGGTTTTCGGGCCTCTAGCGCTAGCTCCACAACATTGATCTCTCGTACCCATCGCTTGAGCTGGCGGTGGGAGGCATGCAAAGATGCACCCCCCATCAATGCATAGGGTGTTAGTGGCCTTCCGAAATTCCTGCTCACTGGTTTCTTCTTCATTCCCTTTGTCACTCACATCATCACAAACTTCCTTCTCTTGACCCCTGGCGGGTTTTCCTAGGTTTCGAAAGGGTTTGCCGGGGCGATTTTCTTCACCGCCACAACCCTTTTCACCAGCGGCATTCTAACCTTTTTCCATGTCATGCTTATCATATTTCGCTCTCTGTTTCTTGACAAGCCGCTCAACCTGGTAACACTCCTGAAGGTCATGGCCCTTGGTCCGGTGGGTCTTGCCATACGGGCCATCGCCTTTCCCAGCTTTCTCAGCGGCAACGACTTCCCGGCAGGTTGTGCAAGCGGCCACTTCCTTGTCGGGGGCCTCGGTCTTGGCCTTCTTGCCGGTACTAGGTGTGCCCGAACCGTCTATAGTCATCACTGCCTTATCTCTTGGCTTCTTACTGCGCTTCTTGCCCTTTCTCTAACTAGTTGATTCATCTTCATCCTCTGAATCAACATTGATGCAATCCTCCTCTCTGGGAAACTTCCTTCCTTCCTCCATCCGAGCACACTTATCCACCGGTGTGTATAGCTCCTTCACAGTCTTCGGCAACCGCAATTCATCTTAGAACGAATGTGGCGGTTGCTCACATTGGACTGGAAGGCTGCTATGACGGCTGACGGATGGATATTTGGAATATTCCTATGAACTTTACAGAATCTCTGTAAATACTTACGGAGAGTTTCTCCTTCCTTTTACTGGAGAATTGTAGGTCGTTGGCCCTGCCGGGCTCTTGGTGGCCACCAGTGAAGGCACCGATGAACTCGTGGCACAAGTGTGCCCATGACAAAATGGAGTTCTTCGGCAGGTGCATCAGCCAAGACCTCACGTTGGACTTGTGGGCCAAAGGGAAGTAGTTGGCGAACACCTTCTCATCTCTTCCCCCGGCAGCCTGAACAACAATGGTGTAGATGCTCAGGAACTCTGCCGGGTTTAGCCTCCCATCGTACTTCTCAGGTATCTCTGGCTTGAACGTGCAAACGGAAGGCCAACGGACTTGCGCAGCTCTCGTGTAAGGGCAAGGTAGCCGACCTCGAAAGGTAGGCACCCGCCAACACCAAGCGCAGGCTCGTCGACGTTGAGGCCGCCGCACCCGTCGGTCTGGCGGAGGTCGTCATGGTGTCGATCTATGACGACGCGTGCGTCTCCCCGCCGCTAATCCTCTGGGGCTCGATGTTGGCCTGGACGTTCTCGAGGGTCAGAAGAGGCCATCGAGACATTGTCGGGGTCTTGATTCAGCTGCGCTTGCGTCGGCTGCCGTGGTGGGGACTGCACCGTGGGGACGGCCCCCTCCATTCGGCCAGTAGTACGGGCGGTTGCTGTGGCTTGGGGAGTTCATGGGCCAGCTCGTCGTGAGCCCCCACCTTCGGTGAAACCGAGCAGGCTCTGGATGGTGGCACGTCATGCATCCATCTGCTCGGCAGCTGGCGGGAACCTCAGTAGCAACTGAGCTCGCGCCATAGCCTCTGAGGCTGTGCTCAGCATAGATGTTGATGATGTCGACCGCACCGTCGCCTAGCTCCTGATTATGCCAGCGGTGGTGATGGCGGTGGTTCCGCATCCACACAGCCGTGGGACGACCACCTGGGTAGCAGGGTCGCACGGTGGTGGTGCTCGAGGGTCAGTGGCTCCATTGAGCGCAGTCGTCTAGTCGGCTCATCTGGGAGGAGGCACATGGGCCGTGATCGCTCCCGCGGCGGGGGCGGCTGGAGGGCGATGGCTCAACCCAGGCCGAGCACCGTTGCTGCAGCTGTGCACGTCGGTGGGAGGAGAGGGTTCAGACGGAGTGACCCCCTCACCCGCACCTTGTGTAGCGTGACCGCCAAGGCGTTACTGATGTTGTTCTCCTCCGATATCTCAAGCCCCCGTGTCGGTCGCAGGGGGAGTGGTGATGGTGCCACCTGCTCCAATCACGCCCCCAGCAGCATTCATATCCTCGCTCGCCCCCGCATCCCCTGAGGCACTAGAGGCTGTGGGCGACAGAGCCTTCGAGGTGGACGGATGGGCCAAAGGGCCGAACTTCTTCCTCTAAGGCGCCATGGTCGATGGTGTCGTCAAATACGAAGATGGTGATGAAGATGATGCACGGTGCATGCCTTCAGGTTCGCGCAAGCGAGCCCCCTACCTGGCGCGCCAAAGATGTCGCGGGATATCCATGGCCACCTATGGGACCAGGAGGCCCCTTGCTGGTTCGGCAGGGGGACGTCGCATTGCGCAAAGAGCAGACCAACGCAGGGCAGCACGGTAGAGAGCACACAAGCAATTTCCCCAGGTTCGTGCCGCCGCGAGGCGTAAAACCCTACTCCTGCTTTGGTGGATTGATGGTGGAATGGAGGTGGTGAAACATAGTACACTTGCCCGGCAGGGGTTGCCTTGGGGCGGTAGCGACTACGTGCGTATGGGGGTGTGGGTTCGTCCACTTTCCAACCCTTCCTACGGGTGCCATGGGCCTCCTTTTATAGATCAAGGGGTCACCACAATTGCAAAGTAGTCATTATCCACTGATATGATAGCAAACAATGCTATCATACCTAACTCTGCGGGCTGACAGGGTGCATGAAATGCACCGCCTAGTGTCACATCACTGGTTGCTCTACAAGGCTTATCGGGCTATCATGCCAGCTCTGCTCCTGTTCTCTTGACACGTCGTAGGACGGGTGTCATCTATGGGTTCCTTCTGTAGTAAACGGCCGCCATGTGGCGAAAGGCTGCCACCTAATCACCTTGCGGCTTGACACTGCACTGATTGACGATGTGGGTCATGCTTGAGTGGTTGGTGGGGTGGTTCTACCCCCGTGAGCCCTTGCAAACCTTGCCTGGGTTCCTGGGTTGCCTACTTAGAGGCATAATCGCATTGAAGGCATATGTCGCAAGTTAGGCAATCTTCACAACATCCCTTGTAATATAGATAATAAAAGGGGAGATAACATAGTTGGCTTACACTCGCCACGTCAATCAAGTACATAAATAACATTACATCATCCAAACACTCATGGCCCGACTACGGCGCCAAAATAAAAGAGAACCCAACAAGCGACACGGTCCCGATCAACCCCAACTGGGCACCACTACTGATCATCAAGAAAGGAAACATAGTAACGTTGAGAGTCCTCGTCGAACTACCACTTGAGCTCAAGCGCGTCACCTGGAGCAGAATCATCAGGCCCTGCATCTGGTGTAATAGTAATCTGTGAGCCACAGGGACTCAGCAATCTCGCACCCTCGCGATCAAGACTATTTAAGCTTATAGGTAAGGCAAGGTAAAATATATGTGGAGCTGCAGCAAGCGACTAGCAAGTATGGTGGCTATCCTGTTCGCAAAAGAGAGTGAGAAGAGGAGGCAAAGCGCGAGCGAGAAACTAGAGAACAACCTGCGCAAACATTACTCCAACACCGTGTCCACTTCCCGGACTCCGCCGAGAAGAGGCCATCACGGTAACACACTCAGTTGATTCATTTTAATTAAATTAAGGTTCAAGTTATCTACAACCGGACATTAACAAATTCCCATATGCCCATAACCGCGGGCACGGCTTTCGAAAGTTCAAATCCCTGCAGGGGAGTCCCAACTTAGCCCATGACAAGCTCTCACGGTCAACGAAGGAATAGACCTCCTCCCAAGACGTTCCGATCAGACTCGGTATCTCGGTTACTCAAGACACTTCGACAGGTTAAAACAAGACCAGCAACACCGCCCGAATGTGCCGACAAATCCCGATAGGAGCTGCACATATCTCTTTCTCAGGGCACACTCAGATTGTCCAAACTTCCGGTAGGCCAGCCCAGAGTTGCCCCTGGTAGCCACCGGCGGCTGACAGTTTGGACCAACACTCAGAGGAGCACTGGCCCAGGGGGTTAAATAATGATGACCCTTGAGTCTGCAGAACCCAAGGGAAAGAAAAGGCTAGGTGGCAAATGGTAAAATCAAGGTTGGGCATTGCTGGAAAAGCTTTAATCAAGGCGAACTATCAAGGGGTTCCCATTATAACCCAACCGTGTAAGGAACGCAAAATCCGGGAACATAACACCGATATGACGGAAACTAGGGCGGCAAGAGTGGAACAAAACACTAGGCGAGAGGCCGAGCCTTCCACCCTTTACCAAATATATAGATGCATTAAGATAACAAAATAATATAATGATATCCCAACAATTAAATAAATGTTCCAATAAGGAACGGCCTCCAAACTTCACCTGCAACTAGCAACGCTATAAGAGGGGCTGAGTAAAGCGGTAACATAGCCAATCAATGGTTTGCTAGGACATGGTGGGTTAGAGGTTTGACATGGCAATTTGGGAGGCTTGAAAGCAAGTGGTAGGCATCGTAGCATTGGCATAGAAAAAGAGCGAGCAAACTAGCATAGCAAAGATAGTAGTGATTTCGAGGGTATGATCATCTTGCCTGCACAGTTGTCAGAGTTGACTGGATCCTCGAAAGCAAACTCAACGGGCTCCTCGTTAGCGAACTCGTCTCCCGGATCTACCCAAACAAGACAAACAAGCAACAAGGATACAATCAACCACGTGCAAGACTCAAACAATATGATGCAAATATGATATGCTATGCGGGATGCGATGCGGGATGCATATGCAAGATGTGACAGGGAATGCATGAACCTAGCCTCAACTTGGAAATCCAAGTGTGCCACTGGAAATATGAGATTAAATCTCTTGAAAACGATATAAAGAACGCCGGAATCGGAGTTACGGTTTGGAAACAGCAAGCGATTCAAGAATGACATCGGTCTGCGATTTACAGCAAGTAGCCATCTAAATGCAATGAGATGAACATGCTACAACACTCAAACATGACAACAAAATACATGGCAGGGATGCATTCAAGATGCTTAACAAAAGTCTAGCACTGAGCTACGGCCAATTCATCCATTAACAGGTTCAAACAAGCATGGCAAAAATGCATATGGCAAACAGATCTCAGACTTAGTGAAATTAACACTTGTCTGGAATTTCAGATCAGGTAGCACTCTTCGGAGCAACAAAACTACATGCTACAGGACCTGAACATGGCAAAGTAAAGCATGGCATGGAGCTACTCAAAGAGATTAACAAAAGTACCTTAGTGACCTTGAGCCAAAAGGGATCAGAAAATACAATTGCAAGCATGTGAACATAGCAAATGCATAATCAGTTTTCAGACTTAGTGAAAACTGGAACATGCTGAAACATAACTCAAGTAGGCATGTTTACGAGCTCGATGCACTCACTACGGAGCAAGTCATGACAAGATAAGCATACATCCATCATGAAGGCACAAAATTCAAGCTAGACATGGCAAGAACAATAGCATAGCATGCACGGATCAACTACAACATCATCGGTAAAATTGCAAACAAGTTGACAATCTGCCCAGATTCACAAAGTAGCAAAAGTAGAGCTCAATTGACTCAAGCTAGGGTGCTCCATAAATGCAAACAAAGACATGGATGGATAGAGCACTACAAGATTAACAAAACATCCTTACTGACCATCCTCAAAAGAGGCACGGATCACTAGGAAACAACATGAACATATGGCATCATGAGATAAACAGCTCAAGGACTTAGTGGAAATGCTAAGTCCCTGAAAACAGAATTACTAAGTGCACCACTTTGCAAGCTCGTGCTAGTCACCACACACATTACAAAAATACATGGGTTGCACCTCTGGAAAGATGACAAAACCCTTAACAAAACATATGTATAACTCAGGGGCATATCATGCACACATTAATCATGGCAAAAATGACAAAAAGCTAAATGGAGCAGCAGATCTGACAATTATCTCAAGTAGCCCTCTTCTAACAGCATTTCGGGCATCAAGATGAACTCAAATGAAAATGATGCAATGGAATGAAATGATGTACTCTCTGAGATGAACATTTTGATATGCTATATGCATGAATCGGAGCTACAGATGCAAAGTTATGAGGGCATGAACAGGAGCACTTGGATCTGAGATTTCGGGACTTAGAAGAAAAAAACACATCGCGGATCTAGGGTTTACTGTTCACGGCACGCGAACCGAGGCGGAATCCGGCGAGGTGGCGGCTGCTCCGGCGAAGGGAGTCGAGGGGGAGGTGAGGGAGAGGCGAGGCCGGCCCCCTCTCGTCCCGATTAGGCGAGGGCGGCGGCTCCGGCCGGCTATGGCGACGAGGGGCGCGCGGCGGCGCTGGCGCCGGCGAGTTGCGCGGCGGCCGGGGCGAGATCCGGCCGGCGAGGGGCGCGGTTGCAGCGGACGGCGTCGGAGAAGAAGGAGGCGCGGGGCGGCGCGGTCGATGGGCCCGGGAGGGCCTCCCACGGGCTCGGGCGGGCCTCGGGCGGCGTCGGCGAAGTGGGGCTCGCCCGGGCCACGTGGCGGTCGGTGGCTGGCTGCGGCGATTTTTGTCCGGCCCGGACGGACGTGTCCGGCCAGCGCGGAGGCGATATTTAGGGTTTCGGGGGGAGAAGGAGATCCGAATTTCGGGGGAGGGGTCTATTTATAGGCATAGAGGGAGCTAGGAGAGTCCAAATGAGGTGCGGTTTTCGGCCACGCGATCGTGATCGAACGATCTAGATGATGGAGAAGGCTTAGGTGGGTTTTGGGCCAAATTGGAGGGGTGTTGGGCTGCAACACAGACGAGGCCTTTTCGGTTCCTTGGTTAACCGTTGGAGTATCAAACGAAGTCCAAATGGTACGAAACTTGACAGGCGGTCTACCGGTAGTAAACCAAGGCTGCTTGGCAAGTCTCGGTCCAATCCAGAAATGTTTAATCCGCACACACGAAAGAAAGCTAGAAATGACCACCGGAGGAGAACGAAGCGCCGGAATGCAAAACAGACAACGAGGAAAATGCTCGAATGCATGAGATGAACACGTATGCAAATGCAATGCACATGATGACATGATATGAGATGCATGAAAACGATCACAACACATGGAGACAAAGACCCGAACCCAAGAAAATAAAATAACTTAACACCGCAACGGCAAGAGTTGGAGTACAAATTGGGAAAGTTACATCCGGGGTGTTACACCTCGCCCCTTGCCGAGCTCGCCTACCCGGTAAGGGAGGCCCTTCTCTTGCCGATATGTTGCTCCTCTTGCTTGATCTTGGTCCCTCTGAGCTGTATGTTGGCTCTTCAAATCTCTTGGTCCCTCAATCTCTGACTTAAGCTAGTGCTTCAATCTTGTTCTTGTGCATGTGCATAGTCCGAGCAATGGACCCAGGGTTCATTGCACCGACACAACAGTGGTAGACAAGGACATGGTGGTGCACGCACATCTGGGTGGCGATGACCTTGGGACGAGACCTGACACGAGCGTGGGTGTACTCGAGGTCAAACTCGACCACCTTGTACTTCTCCTCGGCAAGCAAGAGCTCCATGATGTGGATGGAGTGCTCCACCCAGACCGGGTCATTGGTGTACTCCACGGAGTAATCCGTGAACTTCTGTGCGTGTCCACCACGGCATGCATGGTGAACTGCTGCTCGTCGTTGGCAGCCGCTCGGAGCGCCATTTGAGCCGTGCGGGATACCCTCTAAGAATTTATCGTGGTGAGTGTGCTTCTTGCAATGGTGGGGCGCAATCGAAAGGTTGAAGAGACACAAGGGTTAAATGGCCACTGTAATAAATGGGGGCTAGCCGGCCTATAATCGTCATGTCTTGTCACGGCATTCATAGCGGAGGATTCCAGTGCATGCTTGACAACACCGCACTGCACGCGTTTCATTTGACCATGCGTGGGCTCGAAGAGGCGCTAAATGTATCGTCGATGATCCTGTTCCCGCGCTACCGCACAGTTTACCATGCTAGCTTCTCGCCCGACTAGTTTGGCCACGCCTCGGCTAGAAGAGGGACAAATCGTGGGCGTTTATTGGCAAAAAGCATTGTAAAAACGAAGTGTGTGGCATGACTTCGGTCATAATTTTACCCATGGGTGATGAGGTCAAAGTTACACAAAAGGGTGATGATGGACACTCGAATGCGATAATTAATTCTGCGCTCTATAGGGCACACAGTTGAAGAAACCAATTGTGTGCAATAATGTCGAAGATCGCAGTTGAGTTAGCTATACAGATCGTGTGCTGTGAGACCGACAAGGTAAACAGATTCGAGAATGGTTAATAAAATCTAAGACCATTGCATATTAAGGTCAAAATAGTGCTACCAATATACGAGTCTCATACGATGCCATTTCAACGATTGTACCACAAAAGCTCAAAATATTACAAGGTTCAAATTCCAGAGTTATATGGCTCAAATTCGAAGATTAGAAGGTTCAAACTGATATTAGAAATGAAATTCAACTCATCAACTGCAAACACTCGCGCTGATCCACTAAACATGGATATCAGAGAGGTTCAAACTAATATGACCACTTCTAAGTCTGGTTTCGAAACCTCATTATTTTTGCAAAGGGCTTAGCCACTGAGAAGTCATGTATGGGGTTGACACGATGACTTCCGATTACTCTCTCATCTGAAGTTCCAAATTGAAATTCAGCATTTTTGGAGCCTATTCCATTCTGCCGCAGGTGCCGGCACTGATCAACAAACCATTCATTTTTGCGAAATAAATGTAGGGCAAACCTCATTGCCTTCAGCACCTTTGCTCTCAAAACAAAGAACATGGCGAATATAATCTCCGGTATGGTCCCACGGTAGGAGTTCAAAGTAATTTCTGAGAGATGCATATCTAGGCATTCGACGTGATTGCTATATTGTATCACATTATCCACCACTGGGGCTAATCTTATCTGCGAATGAAGAAAACGTGTTAGTAACTACATGTAGTTTTGAACACTATTATAGGTCTATTTGGTTTGCAGGATTTGTAAAATGCACTAACATGCCATCTTCAGTCTGACATGATTAACATGGGCATCTGATTACATTCTAGAAAAATGTAGCCTTCTTCACAAGAGGTTGGAGTGGATGAAAAGTTCCCTAATAAAACTAGTAACAAATGAATCCAAAGGAGAAATGCTTATGGATTGTAACCACATGGATCAAGAAACCAATATGGGGGGCATGTATGTACTGAAATCCTCCAAAAGAATCCTTTAGAAATAGTAATACATTGTCATTGTAAACTTGGAAAAAGTTGTCACAAATTGAACTCCCTTATTGTTAACATTTAACAGGAAAGGAACATCACCTCGATATATAGCTTCTCCAAGCACGGAAAGCATCTCAGAAACTGACAACTTGCTCCAGGTTGGGGCCGATAGATTCTAGTGCCAAGACCTTCACTGTGCGCAGTTTCGGGGTCAAGCTTGTTGGAATCATTTTCTGGATGACATATGAACAAACATCTTCAAAATTATAAATAATGTTAATTTGTAAAAGGAGAGGTAGAAGGCGGTTGTTGTACCTAAACGGGTGTGGATCCAATAACAAGTTCGGAGTATTTGTCAGATGAGTAGCCCACCACTGTCAATTTCGGTGCAGAAATGACATTGATTCTTGTTGGACCTTCTTGATCAACTACAAGTAATCTCTCAAGTGTAGGTGTGTCCTCAATGACAATATCATGATACACATCTTTTGGTGTCTTCCTGCCACACCAACAACACACATAAATAGTCCGGAGAGTCATGGAGGTGATGTGGAAGCTACTCAACCCATTGATCGCCTGAAGACGAAGGTACTCGAGTGCAGTACAACCACGGAGCAGGCGCTCCATGTCACCATTTGGGAGGCAGACGGCGACGAGCTCGAGGTGCTTCTGTCATGGTAGAATAAGAGTGGGCGCGTCATTAAGGGGGATGGCAGTTCCTGAACTTGGCGACGCATAGCATGGTCGCAAGGCGGAGCGCGGACGTTGGCAGCGAGCGCATATTCCCATCATCAAAAGTGAGCTCCTCGAGCTTATCTAGGGCAGGGGATCGGAACCAGTCGTCAAGCTTGGCTCAGTCCTTGCCGTCGGAACGGAACTTGCCCATTCTAAGGCCTCTAGTTAGGCCAAGGTGACTGCCGATGATCTTGGAGAATGCATCCAACCCTTTGTGATAGCCATGGCAGAGCTCGTGGGTGTCGATGAGGTCGAGAGGGGTGGAGTTCCATAGGGGGCGCCACCGCCGGTAAAGGATGGTTGTCTGCGCCACATATTTGATTGGGAGGAGGAAGATGATGACTGTCAACATATCATCGGGGAGGTTGCTAATGAAGTCTAGGCCTGCTGGAGTCACTTGCGGTTCTTGCTCGCCACGCCTCCGCTTGTTGGCAGCCCCATTCTCCACCTCTGGAGTCTCCTTGTCAGCGACGCTTTCTGATAGAAGTGGGAGTACAGGGAATATTTAGTTAAAAAAACTGGGCAATAGAAAATTGTATTGGTAACTAGAAGTTATTAGGTAGGAATATAGTAAGAAAATGGAATAACAATTGGTTGCTTAAATACTACCATCGGTGCAACAAACCTTGGGTCTGTTGCCCAGACTGTGCGCAGGCACGTGAACGAGATTTACGGCACCAAGCCATATCCGAATACAAGAAACAAAGATATTCAAAGGACCAACATGCCGATCAAGAGGACCAAGATCAATCCAGAGAAGAAAGATACCACCAGGAGAAGAGCCTCCCTTGCCGGGAAGGCGAGCTCGGCAAGCGCGGGGACACCCCCAGTAGAAAACGCCCAAGATGTCCCGGCAGGGCCTGCCGGGACTCGTGGTGGCAAAACCACCGCACCCAGCCACTCCACCACAACCCACGTTGTCAAGAAGTGCGGTGTCAAGCCGCAAAGTGACTAAGTGGCAGCCATTCGCCACATGGCGGCCTCTTTCTATAGGAGAAGCCTAAAAGAGACAGTAGTCCTGCGACGTGTCGACCGAGCAGGTGTGAAGTTGGCAAATAGCCCGGCAAGGCTTGCCGAGCAAGCGACAATGTGACGTCAAGCAGCACATTTAATGCGCCTTGTTAGCCTGCAGGGTTAGGTATGATAACACTGTTTAGTATCTTATCAATGCATAATGACTACTTTGCCATTGTGGTGACCCCTTAACCTATAAAATGAGGCCCATGGCAACTGTAGAAAGGGTTAGAAGGTTGAATCCCCACGCATTCATACACGCGTAGCCACTGCCGCTCCTAGGCAACCCTGTCGGGCAGGTGTACTATGCTCCACCACCATTCTTCCACTATCAATCCACCAAAGCAGGAGTAGGGTTTTACGCCTCACGGCGGCCCGAACCTGGGTAAAATCACCCGCGTGATCTCTGTTGTGCTGCCCCACGCTCTTCTGCTCTTTGTGCAACATGACATCCCCCATGCTGAACCACCAAGGGACCCTTGGTCCCATAGGTGGCTGTGGTTTCCCACGACATCTCTGGCGCGCCAGGTAAGGGGATCACTTGTGCGAACCTGAAAGTGTGTGTAGCGTGTCTTCTTCATCCGTCTTCATCTTTGATGGCGCCATCGACCATGGTGCCCTAGAAGAAGTCCGGTGCTTCAGCCAATCCGTCCACCTCAAAGGCTCCGCCGCCCACAGCCACCAACACTACGGGGGCGTAGGCACGCGAGGACGTGGACGCTGCTGGTGACATGGTTGGAGCAAGCGGCACCGGCACCACTTCCCCCGCGGCCGTAGCACGAGCAGGAGACACCGGAGGAGAGCAACATCAACAACACCCCGACGGCCATGCTCGACGAGGTACGGGTGAAGGGGTTACTCTGTTTATCCCCCTTCTTCTGACCGACGGGCACAGCCGCAGTAATGGCGCTCGGTCCAGGGCGAATCGCCGCTCTCTGGCCACCCCCGCCACGGGAGCGGCCGTAGCGCATGCACTTCCCCCGGGGCGGGTCGACCCAGTCACTACGCCCGATGGAGCCGCAGGCCCTCAAGCACCATCGCCACGCCACCATGATGTCCAAGTGGCCTACCCACAGCAACGGAGGCATGGTAATGTCGCTATTATGGCACTGTCAGGAGCCGAGTGACGGTATGATCCACGTCATCATCACCCATGCAAAGTACACCTACGGAGGCCATGGCGCGGGCTCAGCTCCTGCTAAGGTTCCCGCCAGCGGCCGAGCAGATGGACGAATGGTGTGCTACCATCCAAAGTCTGCTCGGTTTGCCGAGGCTGGGGCTAGCCCTGGCTAAATTCATGGCCGCATCCTATTATGCCTGCAACACCTTGAAGATGCTTGGGCTGATAGGAGTCATTTCCATTCCATCAGATGAGAAGGACGCAATCATTTGCATGGACAAGATGTACTGGGACGCAGTCACGACAGAGGCAGTGGCAGTAGCAGTTCCCGCCGAGGACAGAGGAAAGAAGGAGGATAGCAAGGACGCTGGCAAGAAATCTGGGAAGCGTACCTCTTCAGGATACGCTGCGCCCGTTGATGACTTGCTCGAGAGTTCCAATAGCAAAAGATCCAAGGTCACTGCACCCCAAGTGAAGAAGGTCCTGGTAGGGCTGGCTGACGTTGATGGTATCAGCACCACCCCCGATGACAAATAGGAAAGCGCGCTCATTGCCTTCCTCCAGGCGAATGTCGATGTGTTTTCCTGGCAACCATCTGATATACCCGGTGTTCCCAGAGAGGTAATCGAGAACCACCTTGCTTTCTGCCCACATGCCCGACCCGTCAAGCAGAAAGTCCAGAAGCAGGCCTTGGAGAGACAGTAGTTTATTGTAGAGGAGATCAAGAAGCTTGAAGCAGCTGGTTTGGTGAGAGGAGTACTACATCCAACGTGGTTAGCAAATCCAGTGGTTGTTCGGAAGGTTAACGGGGAGTGGAGGCTGTACATAGATTTCATAGATCTCAACAAGGCTTGCCCGAAGGACCCATTTCCCTTGTCGCGCATCGATCAGATTATGCATTCCACTTCAGGTTGAGATTTTCTTTCCTTTCTGGATGCATATTCTGGGTATCATCAAATCTTCATGTCCAAAGAAGACGAAGAGAAGACGTCATTCATCACCCCATGTGGTATGTACTGTTTTATCTGTATGCCATTCGGATTAAAAAGTGTTAGGTCTACCTTTGCAAGGGCAGTCAAGATTGGTTTCGAGCCACGGCTGCACAGAAACATAGAACCTTATATGGACAGAGCAACCCTTATCCAAGATTTAGAGGAGATATTTGCCAATCTGCGGGAGATCAACTTGAAGCTCAACCCAGAGAAGTGTGTGTTTGGCGTTCCCTCCAGCAAGCTGCTTGGGTTCTTTGTGTCCCATCGGGGAATAGAAGCCAACCCCGACAAGATTAAAGCTATCGAGCAGATCCAAGCGCCAAGAATAGTCAAGGATGTAAGGCGTATGATGATACGTCCATTTTGGATCATGCTTTCTTGCTGTTATTTATGATGTTTTTATCCATAATAAAGCTTTTTGGAGTAATTCTAATGCCTTTTCTCTCATAATATGCAAGGTATACACCAAGAGGGAGAATTTTGGCAGCTGGAAATCTGGACCTGAAAAAGCTACGTCACGCTACCTATTCTGCACAACTCCAAATGAGCTGAAACTTCATGAGTGTTTTTTATGGAATATATGAGAATTATTGGAACAAATAACTACCAGAGGGGGCCCACCAGGTGGGCACAACCCACCTGGGCGCGCCAGGCAGCCCAGGCGCGCCTTGGTGGGTTGTGCTCTCCTCGGCCCACCTCTGGTGCCCATCTTCTGGTATATAAGTCATTTTGACCTAGAAAAAATAAGGAGAGGACTTTCGGGACGAAGCGCCGCCACCTTAAGGCGAAACTTGGGCAGGATCACTTTTGCCCTCCGGTGGAGCGATTCCGCTGGGGGGAACTTCCCTCTCGGAGGGGGAAATCATCATCATCATCATCACCAACAACTCTCCCATATTGGGGAGGGCAATCTCCATCAACATCTTCGACAGCACCATCTCATCTCAAACCCTAGTTCATCTCTTGTGTTTAGTCTTGTTACGGGAACTATAGATTGGTGCTTGTGGGTGACTAGTAGTGTTGATTACATCTTGTAGTTGATTACTATATGGTTTATTTGGTGGAAGATTATATATTCAGATCCTATATGCTATTTAATACCCCTCGGATCTTGATCATGTTTATCATTTGTGAGTAGTTACTTTTGTTCTTGAGGTCATGGGAGAAATCATGTTGCAAGTAATCATGCGAACTTGATATGTGTTCGATATTTTGATAGTATGCATGTTGTGATTCCCTTAGTGGGGTCATGTGAACGTCGACTACATGACATTTCACCATATTTGCGCCTAAGGGTATGCATTGTGGAGTAGCAAATAGATGATGGGTTGCGAGAGTGACAGAATCTTAAACCCCAGTTTATGCGCTATTCCATAAGGGACCGATTGGATCCGAAAGTTTAATGCTATGGTTAGAATTTATTCTTAATAATTTTCTCGTAGTTGCGGATGCTTACGGGACGGTTAATCATAAGTAGGAGGTTTGTTCAAGTAGGAACAACGCATAAGCACCAGTCCACCCACATATCAAATTATCAAAGTAGCGAACGCAAATCGAACTAACATGATGAAAGTGACTAGATGAAGTTCCCGTGTACTTTCAAGAATGTTTCGCTTATCATAAGAGACCGTTTTGGCCAGTCCTTTGCCTCAAAAGGATTGTGATATCTTGCTGTACTTTTTTTACTACTACCATTAGTTGCTCGTTACAAATTACCTTGCTATCAAACTACTCGGCTACTTACAATTTTAGGACTTGCAGACATTACCTTGCTGAAACCCACTTGTCATTTCCTTCTGCTCCTCATTGGTTTCGACACACTTACTGATCAAAAAGAGCTACAATTGATCCCCTATACTTGTGGGTCATTAAGGCCATTTTCTGGCGCCGTTGCCGGGGAGTGAAGCGCCTTTGGTAACTAGATTTTGGTAAGAAAACATTTATATAGTGTGCTGAAATATATTGTCACTTGTTACTATGGAAAAAAAATCCTTTGAGAGGTTTGTTCGGGGTATCTTCACCTCGTCTGGAACCACAATTAATTACCCCTCAACCTACTGCACCTACCGAAAATATTGAATATGAAATTCCTTCGGGTATGATAGAACAACTACTAGCTAATCCTTATGCAGGAGATGGAACCGAACATCCTGATATGCACTTGATATATGTGGAACAAATTTTTGGATTGTTTAAGCTTGTAGGTTTACCTGGAATTGAAGTGATGAAAAAGTTTTTCCCTTTATCTCTGAAGGGAAAAAAATTGTCATGGCATAGGCGACGCGATAATATTGGATCATGGAATTAGAATCGTTTGAAATTGGAGTTCCACCAAAATTTTTATCCTATGCATCTAGTTCATCATGATCAGAATTATATATATATATATATTTTGGCCTTGTGAAGGAGAAAGTATCACTCTAGCTTGGGGGAGGCTATAACACCCACAATGCTAGATCCCCGATTGTCCCAAATGGGCTCCTCTACTGATCATCCGGAAAAGAAACATAGTAATGGCCCAAATCCTCGTCAAACTCCCACTTGAGTTCGGTAGCATCCCCTGCACTGGCATCATCGGCACCTGCATCTGTTTGGAAGTATCTGTGAGTCACGGGGACTCCGCAATCTCACACCCTCGCGATCAAGACTATTTAAGCTTAAGGGTAGGAAAGGGTAGTGAGGTGGAGCTGCAGCAAAGCACTAAGCATATATGTTGGCTAACTTACGCAAAAGAGAGCGAGAAGAGAAGCAAAGCACAGTCGAGAAGCTAATAGTGATCAAGAAGTGATCCTGAAACTACTTACGTTCAAGCATAACACGAGACCGTGATCTCTTCCCGGATTCCGCCGAAAAGAGACCATCATGGCTACACACACGGTTGATTCATTTTCATTAAGTTAAGTGCCAAGTTTTGTACAACCGGATATTAACAAATTCCCATCTGCCCATAACTGCGGGCATGGCTTTCGAAAGTTCAAAACCCTGCAGGGGTGTCCCAACTTAGCCCATCACAAGCTCTCACGGTCAACGAAGGATATTCCTTCTTGCGGGAAGACCCGATCAGTCTCGGAATCCTGGTTACAAGACATTTCGACAATGGTAAAACAAGACCATCAAAGCCACCCAATGTGCCGACAAATCCCGATAGGAGTCGCACATATCTCGTTCTCAGGGCACACCGGATGGGCAAGATGTCGGGTTGGCATAGACACTGGTCGCCCAGGGTGCGCCGGACATCGCCCAGTTTGGACCAAAACTCAGATGAGCACTCGCCCGAGGGTTTAAAATAAAGATGACCCTTGAGTCCACGAAACCCAAGGGAAAAAGGCTTAGGTGGCAAATGTTAAAACCAAAGTTGGGCTTTGCTAGAGGAGTTTTATTCAAGGCCAGCTGTCAAGGGGTTCCCATAACACCCAACCGCGCAAGGAACGCAAAATCGAGGAACATAACACCGATATGACGGAAACTAGGGCGTCAAGAGTGGAACAAAACACCAGGCATAAGGCTGAGCCTTCCACCCTTTACCAAGTATATATATGCATTAAAGTAAATAAGAGATAATAATGATATCCCAACAATATCCATGTTTCAACAAGGAACAAACTTCAACTTCACCTGCAACTAGCAACGCTATAAGAGGGGCTAAGCAAAAGCGGTAACATAGCCAAACAACGGTTTGCTAGGAAAGGTGGGTTAGAGGCTTGACATGGTAATATGGAGGCATGATATAGCAAGTTGTAGGTATCGCGGCATAGCAATAGAGCGAACAACTAGCAAGCAAAGATAGAAGTGATTTCGAGGGTATGGTCATCTTGCCTGCAAAGTTCTCGGAGTTGACGAAAGCTTGATCCTCGTTAGCGTACTCAACAGGTTCCTCGATCACATACTCATCTCCCGGCTCTACCCAAAGCAAGAACACAAGCAAAAGGACCAATATCAATCACAGTGCAATGCACAATCAACATGATGCAAAACATGCCATGATATGCGAGATGTGATATGCAATGCTTATGCATGCTCTGGAAGGAAAAGATTGAACAAGGCATCAACTTGGCAAACCAAGTGTGCCTCTGGAAAGATGAGATGATTTCGGTCGAAATCGATATAAAGATCGCCGGAATCGGATGCGCGGTTTGCAAATGGCAAGCGAAACAAGAATGCAACAAGAAACTAAGCTACTGCACTCCAACATAGCAGCAAAGCATATGGCAGCGATGTACTCAAGATGGTTGACAAAACATGAACACTGAGCTATGGCTAAATCACACAAGAGGAGGTTGAAACAAGCATCGCAACAGTGCAAAAGATATCAGCATCACAGACTTAGTGAAAATACTAACATGCCAGAGAATAACATCAGGAAGCCATGTTTAGAGCAAGCAAACAACATTCTACAGGAACATATCATAGCAAACAAAGGCATGGCATGAATCTACTAAATACATAGATCAAAAGGCCCTTACTGATCATGAGCTAAAAAGGCACAGAAGATATGATGGCACCCATGTAAACATAGCAAGTTTTATTAACAGTTTCAGACTTAGCAGAAAACAGAGCATGGCATAAACAGAATTATGAAGGCATCTTTGCGAGCTCAAATCACTCATCACGAAGCCTTGCATGACACGATAAGCATACTAACAGCAAGAAGACATGTTCATGTACCTAACCATGCCAAGAGCAAGCTCATAGCATGCATGGATCACTAGCAACAACCATGGCAAAATTGATTAACATGTAAACAATCTGCGAGGAACATTTGATAGCAAAAGTAGAGTAGGATTAAGACATGCTAGGGCACTCCATAATTGAAAACGGGGGCACGGATGGATAGAGCATAACCATATGTTCAAAACAACCTTACTGAAGATACTCAAAACAAGCATGGATCTCATTGTAGCATCATGTTTACATGGCATAAAAATAACAGCAGAGCAAGGACTTAGCAAAATCCTAAGTTCCTGAAATCAGCAATATCACGGAGACTACTTTGCATGCTTGTGCTAGTCACCACATTGATCACAAAAATAAATGGCAAGCACCCCTGTAAAGATGGCATGGCATAGTTCAAAACACATGTAGAGCTCATGCCCATATGATGCACACAACAAATGTGTCAAAAATTTCAAATCATCGTAATCTGCCAAGTAACAGGAGTAAACATTTTATAGCACTCTTGCATCAATGATTTGGGCATCAAGATGGACTCAAACAAGCATGTCACAATGAAATGAAATGAAGAGAATCTCCCAATTAACATTTCTATATCTCATGCGCATGAAATAGAGCTACGGTCACGGAGTTATGATGCAATGAACAGGGGCATAAAACATGAGGGGGAAAGGACTTAGTGGAAAATTTAGACCTCGGGTGAACAGTGGTCAACGGAGCAGATCGGCCAGATCGGGTCGATGGAGGCAGAGCGGTTGGAGCAGACGCGGGTCCGACCGGCGAGATCTCTCCGACAAGCTTGGGGCGGCGGATCCGGGGCCGGGGAGACCGGATCCGGTGGCCAGCGAGCTTGGACGGCGAGGGGCGGCACAGGTGAGGACGAGGCAGAGCAGCTCCGGCGGAGGGCAGTGAGCCGGCGCCCGGAGCAGGCGACGGCGGTGGGCGAAGGCGGCGGTGCGGGATGGCGGCGCTAGGAGGCGCGGGGCGGCTCGGGCCCGCGGGGGCCGGTGATGGGCCTCGGCGGGCCACGGCAGCTGGCGGGGCGGGGACGCCACGTGGCGGCAGCTGGTTCGCCGAGCGACGGCGGGCGGACATGTCCGGCGCGGTCCGGACGCGTCCGGCGGCGAGGATGAGCGGGGCTAGGGTTGGACTTCGCGAAAAATTTGGGGATGGCACCTATTTATAGGTAGGAGGAGGTAGGAGTGTCCAAATGGTGTGTAGTTTTCGCCCACGCGATCGTGATCCGACGGCAGAGGACATGGAAGAGGTTTGGATGGGTTATTGAGCCGTTTTGGAGGGGTGTTGGGCTGCAACACAAAAGAGGCCTTCCCGGTTACCCGGTTAACCGTTGGAGTATCAACCAGACTCCAAATGGCACGAAATTTGACATGCGGTCTACCGGTGGTGTACCAAGGCCACATGGCAAATCTCGGTCCATTCCGAGAACATTTAACACCCTCTCATGAAAAGAGACAAAAGGGGTACGCCGGTGCCCGTGGGAGTGTCGGATTGCAAAACGGACAACTGGGAAAATGCTCGGATGCATGAGACGAACACGAATGCAAATGCGATGCACATGATGACATGATATGAAATGCATGACATGAACAAAATGCAAAACGAAGACAAAACCCAACCACGAAGGAAAATCTCATAACTTAAAGCAGAAAATGGCAGAGTCAGAGTTACAATTATAGCAAGTTACACCCGGGGTGTTACAACACTCCACCACTACGAAAGGATCTCGTCCCGAGATCTAAGACAGAAAGAACTTCGGATATTCAGAACGGAGGTGGTCCTCGCGTTCCCAGGTGGCTTCTCGGTCGGAATGGTGTGACCACTTCACTTTCTGGAATTTGATATACTTGTTGCGAGTCTTGCGCTCAGTTTCTTCAAGAATAGCAATGGGATGCTCATGATAAGACAAATCTTCTTGAAGATCAATCTCTTCGAAGTTGATGGTGCACTCATGAGTCTTGAAGCACTTGCGTAGCTGTGACACGTGAAACACATCGTGCACGTTTGCGAAGTTGGACGGAAGCTCAAGTTGATGGGCGAGATCACCTATTTTGCCAATGATCTTGAAAGGACCCACATATCTAGGGGCAAGCTTCCCTTTGATACTGAAGCGACGAGTGCCTTTCATTGGAGAGACGTGGAGGTAGACATGGTCTCCGATCTCGAAAGCCAAGTCATGATGCTTGCTATCATAGTAACTCTTCTGGCGTGATTGCGTGACTTTGAGATTTTCATGGATGACTTTGCACATTTCTTCAGCTTCTGTGATTAAGTCATTGCCAAGAAGTTGGCGTTCACCAGTCTCTGACCAATTAAGAGGAGTACGACACTTTCTGCCATAGAGAATTTCGAATGGGGCCTTGCCCGAACTCGCTTGGAAGCTGTTGTTGTTGTAGGATAACTCGGCATATGGAAGACAATCTTCCCACTTCATACCGAAGGAAATGACACAAGCCCTGAGCATATCTTCAAGAATTTGATTGACTCGCTCGACTTGACCACTAGTTTGAGGATGGAAGGCTGTGCTGAACCAAATGTTGGTGCCCATGGCCTTCTGAAAGGAGTCCTAGAACATAGAAGTGAAGATGTTTCCAGGATCTGAAGATATCAATTACGGAATGTTGTGCAAAGAGACAATCCTAGAGGTGTATAGCTGTGCCAGCTGAGCTGCCGTAATAGATTCTTTTATAGGAAGAAAATGAGCCACTTTAGTAAGCTTGTCGATGACAACGAAGATAGCATCATTTCCACGCTTGGACTTGGGAAATCCAGTCATGAAGTCCATCTCAATATGGTCAAACTTCCATTCTGGAATAACAATAGGTTGGAGGAGACCAGCTGGCCGTTGGTGTTCTGCTTTCACTCTTTTGCATACATCACATTCATTCACAAATTGAGCAATTTCTCACTTCATTCGAGTCCACTGATACGACTGCTTGAGGTCATGGTACATCTTTGTACTTCCAGGATGAATGGATAGAAGGGAATTGTGAGCCTCATTCATAATGACTTTCCTTAGACCACCTTTAGGAACCACAATTCGATCCTCGAAGAATAGAGTGTCTTTGTCATCAATGCGATAGCACTTGTACTTGGGTTGGCTCTTGGCAATCCCGTGTTTCACCTTCTTCACCATGGAATCAAGAAGTTGTGCCTCACGAATTTGATCTTCCAAAGTAGGAGAGACTTGGAGGTTGGCAAGAAAGCCTTGAGGAACAACTTGGAGGTTCAGTTTGCGGAAAGCTTCACAAAGGTCCAGTTGGAAGGGCTTAAGAATTAAGCTGTTGCAGTAAGCCTTCCTGCTCAAAGCATCTGCAATGACATTGGCCTTGCCTGGAGTATATTCAATACTCAGATTGTATTCTTGAATTATTTCAACCCAATGAGTCTGCATGAGGTTGAGGTTGGGTTGAGTGAAGATGTACTTGAGGCTCTTATGATCAGTGAGGATGTCCACTTTCCTTCCCAATAAGAGATGTCTCCACGTTAATAGAGCATGGACAACTGCCTCCAACTCGAGGTCATGAGTGGGGTAGTTCTTTTCGCTGGGCTTCAAATGGCGAGAGGTATAGGACACAACTTTCTTCTCTTGCATTAACACAATACCGAGACCTTGCAGGGAGGCATCACAGAAAACTTCAAAAGGTTTGGATTCATCGGGAGGAGTCAAGACAGGAGCTGTGACTAACTTCTCTTTTAGGGTGTTGAAAGCAACGTCACATTCAGGCGTCCAGACATACTTGACATGCTTCTGGAGGAGTTTGGAAAGAGGCTTTGCAATCTTAGAGAAATTCTCAACGAATCTTCGACAATAGCTTGCAAGCCCAAGAAAACTGCGGAGCTGCTTGACATGCTGAGGCGGTTCCCAATTCACAATTGCAGACACCTTCTCAGGATTAACAGCGATGCCTTTGGCGGAGATGATATGACCAAGGTAGAGAACCTCATCAAGCCAAAACTCACAATTTGAAAACTTCACATAGAATTGATGCTCTCTGAGTTTGTCGACTACCAATCTCAAATGCTTGGCATGATCCTCCTTATTCTTGGAAAAGACCAAAATATCATCGAGATACACCAGGACGAAATCATTTGTGTAAGGGTTGAAGATGAAGTTCATCATGCGAGAGAACGTTGGAGGAGCATTGACACAGCCGAAATACATGACAATATATTCATAAGAACCATAGCTTGTTCTAAATGTTGTCTTGGGGATATCTTGTTCACGAATGTGAATCTGATGATAACCCATACGGAAGTCAAGCTTGGAGAATACTTGAGCACCCTCAGGTCTCTTGAAAAGCTCATTGATGTTGGGAAGTGGATACTTTTTCTTTATTGTCTTCTTGTTCAATGGACGGTAGTCGACGCAGAGTCGTTCCGTTCCATCCTTCTTCTTGACAAAAAGAACACCACAACCCCATGGAGATGAACTCGATCTGATCAGACCCATGCGCTCTTGTTCATTGAGTTGTTTTTCAACTCCTTTAACTCTTCTGGTCCAAGCTTGTAAGGACGGTTGCAAATAGGTCCCGTGCTAGGCTCAAGATCGATAACGAATTCAACTGGCCGGTGAGGAGGCATTCCTGGAAGCTCTTCTGGAAAGATGTCTTGATATTCACAAATGACTGGAATCTGAGAGATGGCATTCAACTCGCCCTTCTCATTGAGAGAAAACAGTCGAATGGTATCATCACGAGCGGCATAGATGATCACATCCTCAGAAAACAGTCAAAAACGATTACATTCTCAGACGAATGAGTCAATTGAATTTGCCTGGCAGCACAATCAAGCTGAGCCTTGTGCTTAGAAAGCCAGTCTATGCCGAGAATTAGATCAATATCCAAGTCACCAAGAACCATTGGAGAAGACAGAAATTTATAGTCTCCCATCTTGATGGAAACATCCGGAGCCATCATTTTGGTGTTCATGAACAAACCCGGAGAGGCAACCGCTATCGGCTTAGGCAAATCGACAGTATGAAAATCGTGCATGGATGCAAAAGTCTTTGATATAAATGAAATAGATGCACCAGTATCAAATAAGACTCTTCCAGGAATATCATTAACTGGAAGATTACCCATGATCACTTCTGAAGAATCCTCTGCCTGAGCTGCGTTCATCATGTTCGCCCTTGCCGACTTGGAATTATGCTTGACCACTGCATTGCTGGCAGATCTCACAGGACGAGGAGGCGGAAGGAGCCTTTGGTTGAAGCACTTGTTTGCATAGTGCCCTTTCTGCTGACACTTGTTGCAAGTAACCTCTGAGAGCAGACGGTGATAAGGAGCACTTGACCTTGGAGTATGAGACTGAGCTTTGTTCTGATAGCCTGGGTTGGGTGGGTGGGAAGATCCACTGCCACCTTTGCTCTTCTTCTGGTAGGGCTGACGGAACGGAGGAGGAGGCAACCAGAACTTCTGTTGCTTAGCTGCCACTTGAGTTGAAGAAGAAGATTGAGCTGCATCCCTGACTCTCTTCTTAGAGGCATCACACTTAAGCTGAGCGGCTTCTTGGTTTAGTGCCATG
This sequence comes from Triticum urartu, assembly GCF_003073215.2. Lineage (NCBI taxonomy): Eukaryota > Viridiplantae > Streptophyta > Magnoliopsida > Poales > Poaceae > Triticum > Triticum urartu. The sequence continues at coordinate 369,559,769 of NC_053024.1, forward strand.
TTGTAGAATTCATCATACTTAGTCGGCTCAAGAAGCATGAGAGCTAATTGCAGATCTTCTCTAAGGCCACCTCTGAATTGATAAATCATACTCTTTTCATTAGGGACGTCTTGTTTAGCGAAGCGAGCCAGTTTCTGAAACTGGATATTGTATTGATACACGGACATGCTGCCTTGCTTGAGATTGCGAAACTCCTCACGCTTACTCTGAGCAACACTTTGTGGATTGTGATGAGCTTTAAAGTCTCGACGGAAATCATCCTAGGTAATCAAACAACCTCCTCTGGAATCTCTGTATTGTTGATACCACTCAGCAGCTTATCCTTGAGTTGGAACGAAGCAAACTTGACAAAATCCTCAGGCCTGACATTGCTACACTAAAAATGTTTGCAGATATCCACGAGCCAGTCGTCGACATCTCTGGCCTCGACAAAGTTGCTGAAGGACTTCGGCTGGTTTGTGAGGAACTGGTTGAGGGTAGCAAACTGAGGCTGATTGTTTCCTTGGCCTTGATTTCCTTGGTTGCCTTGCCCTTGGTTGCGCTCTTGCAAGAGTTGCCAAAGCATCTGAGTGTTGGCGTTGGTGGCTACCATGACAACTTGCCATGCCTCGGAAGGCAGAGGTGGTGGCGGAGGTTCCGGATTCTAACGCTTTCGAGCCATCCTGAAGAGGTTGACATCTGTTGGCATCTTGAAAGACATATATTCAAGCCGAATCAATGAATCGAAATTGCAACATATAGCCTTAACATTCGAACAAGAATGAACGAATGAATTCCAAAGTAAACCATCACACGTCCATAAAGTTGAGAAGTGTCGGATGTGGGGTTCCGGCAAACCCTTAAGGTTCGAACCCTGGGGTGCGCGCGAAGTCTTTCCTTCCCACCAATCTACGCCCTAGCTCGCTAAGATCTCGTAGAAGAACTCAACGAACTCGCAACACAGAAAGACACAAGATTTATACTGGTTCGGGCCACCGTTGTGGTGTAATACCCTACTCCAATGTGGTGGTGGTGGATTGCCTCTGGGGCTGATGATGAACAGTACAAGGGAAGAACAGCCTCCTGAGGTTGAGGTGTTCTTGAGCTCAGTGAGTTTGTGTGTGCATGGATGGTCTGAAAGATCCATCCCTCGAATCCTCCCCCTCTCTAAGGTGGTGGCTAGTCCTATTTATATAGGCCCTGGTCCTCTTCCCAAATATCGAGCGGGAAGGGAGCCAACAATGGCGGGCTAATTCGATGGGGGACAACTAGTACAAGCTATCCTGACAAAAGTGGTCTTTGCCTGCCAAAAGCTCTATGGTGACGCCTTCTTGGGCTCCACGATGACCTCCGTCTTGCTGTACTCCTGTTCTTGATATCGTTGCACCAATATGGCAGCCTTTGCCTGATGCCTCAGTACTCCTCGCCTGCGCTTGCCTCCTTAGCACCAAAGAGGAAACAAGGACGCTGCGCACACTGGCGCCCGCCTGGCGCCTGCTGGTCTCGTGCGTCATCGCTCACATCATGAGGGTCTTGTGAGGTTTTCCCCACCTTGATGTCTCTGCTCCTCGTGAGCCTGCCCAGCTAGGCCACTCCCGAGTAGGTCTTGCGTCGTCCGCCTCGCGAGGCTTGGACCCTCGCGAGGGTCTTGGATTCCTTGCTGGTGAAGCTGGAGCATACGGCCTGCTGGCTCAGCCACGCCGCGTGCCGCAGGCAGGCAAGTCTGGGGATCCCCGTTCCCAGAACGTCGTTAGTAGCCCCCAGGCCCAAGCTGCGCTCGGGCTTGGCTTCACGGCGAAGCCAAGGGCCAAGTTCGGAGCACCGCGGGCCCCAAAAGCCTGCGACCTCGATTGACGCGTGGTGGATGATTGGACGTGGGCGCCTCCGCTTCCCCATGTTGCCTCGGCAACTGCTCGACTTGACAAGTCCCTGTGACATGCAAGGAAAACCATCATTACCTGCGATCATGGGAGACGCTGGTTGGACTTCTATTGCTATCAATGGGGAGGGGGGCGGAGCCCCCGTTGCCCATCTCTTCCTCGCTTTCTTGCTTCTTCCTCCTTGCTCCACTGCTGACAACAATGGCACCCATCAGAAAGTTCTCTACTGAAGAGAAAGCAAAGGCTCCCCGCGATGATCCAGGGCCTCTTCCGCCGAAGAAGAGGTCGATGCATCGCCGTGATGAAGTGGCGATGCAGGTGGTGTCGAGGCCTTGGTGCGAGCGGCCTCCTCTGGGGTACCCGCTGCCCTTGTACGCCCAAGCCGAGGGCTCGGGAGGATGGAGTGATGAGCAGCGCCGCCCACGCCGCATCTAGGGCCGCCGCGCCACGGCGACGCGTGCCGTCGCCCCTGGGGTTCACGTCGCGGACTCCTCGCGCAAGTTGGTGCTGTGGGCACCGATGCCTCCAAGTTCCTGGATCCACTTCGCGCGGTTCTTCTACGACGTGATGCCGCTGAGGGGGCCTCTCGAGCTCTGGCTGCAGCATGCCGACTGCAGCGCTCCGGCGACTGGAGCAGAGATTGAAGCGGTCCCCACCGGCAAGATCTTCATGACGCGCGGCAGGGGTGAGATCGCGTGGGTCTGCCGTGCGAGGGGCGCCCTTGCGATCCACTTTGAGTACGACGGTGTCTCCACGCTCTTCTTCAAGGTCTTCGATGCCGAGGGCCGACGCATGGAGTGCTGCTCCGGAGAGGAGCGCGAGGCTGATGCGCGCCCCGCTCGCGACCACTCCTGCAGCAGCCCTTGGGAGTCCAGCAGCTCTCCTGGGTTCTATGAGACTCCAAAGACGAGCGACGACAGCTACGTGCCCCCGAGCTCTCGCCGCGCTCGGATCAGGGCTGCGGCGTCCGGCCGTCGCCGCCACTGATCTGGATGGGGTTGGCGCCGGCCTCCCGTGGCCCACTGTTGATGATGGTGTCCACCACGGAAGTATGTAGATAGGATTCCCCTTAGTATCGGCTTTTGTTTCCTGCAATGAATCATGAATTACCCTATGGGGGCATGTAAGGGTCCGTAATGCCTTTTGTGCTTATCTTCCCTGTTATGAAAATTTGGTGAACGCATGTCCCGTTAAGGCTCGGTCCCCCCTTTCTTTCCTCGCGATAGATTGTTGCTCTACGCCGACAGGTCCCGGTCCCCAGGTAGGCTACAACCGTCGCTGGTATGCCAGGTCGCGTGCCGTGGTCAAGGCCAGGAGGTGTGTGGCCCGAGGTCCAGTAAGAGCCCCTGAGGCGCGAAGCTCAGGAGGTCCCCCTTAGAGCTCAAGAAGCCATGGTAAGACGAGAAAGGGAGTTGACGTAGCCGCAACGGGGCTGCGACAAAGCGTGAGTGACCATTAGGCCCAAACATTTAGCCAATCCGAGTGCGGGACCTATCTCGTTGAGCTCGTGGTGACTCCTGACGTTGCGCTAGGGTTGCACGCCTACTCGTGCGGCATAGCTAGGCTGGCCCATACGAGTTTCCCTCCCCTGATGCTCTCCTTAGTGCTCTACGTCCTCAGGTCCCGGCCCTCGAGCGAGCTCAGCCGCCGCTGGTATGCCAGGTCGCGATGCCGTGGTTAAGGCCAGGGGGTGAGGGATGGAGAGCCAGTAAGAGCTCCTGAGTCACGATGCTCAGGAGCCCCCCTTTTAATGCGCAAGCAAATTGCACGAGAGAAAAGGAGACTCGTGGTGCCGCCTGCTATCATTCCCACGGGGTCCCTGTGAACAGGCACAAGAAGAAACACGGTTTGCCGTCGCAGCTGTCAGCCTGCCTCTGGTTGCTCTGGATGAGGAGAAGGCCCTGAGGGCCTGGTGAGGTGACGTGCGCGGGGCATGCCGCGAGCCAGAGCTCGATCGCTCAGATTTGTCGATGTGGCAGGGACGGACCCATGCACCAGCGTCATGCCTGCGTGGAGGCCCCAGGGGGGGGACGATGATCGAGCAGGTGATGGCAATTGGCAGGTTAAGCATGTAGAGCATATCAGCTTGGATAAATGCAGGAAGATACATGCCACCAGGTCCGGCCTGAGCGGCTTGGGGATGATGCAGCCTGAAGGGCGCCCCCAACAAAGTAAGCTAAAGACATAAAGCAAAACGGGTACATGCCGCAGGGACAGACCCACGCGGCCTGGGAATAATGCAGCCCGAGGGGCGCTCCCAGCTAAACGAGCTTGGAAGACGTCACCTGGTTTTATAGATGAAGTAGAGTTGGTGCAGCTGAAGGCGTGCGTTGAAGAAATGACTCCTCATGAGCCGCCAGAACCCTGAGCCTCGGGAGGCTCTGAGGGTTCAGGAGGTTCCCTGAAGACCGTCGCCATCTCCTCCAGAACGGTGTGGTACCTGGCTTCCTGAGCCGCCAGGACACATCGCATGTTGCGCTGATAGGCCGACGACATGCTCGGCAAGCCAAAGGGCATATGAACATAGTTGTGCGGTGGGCCCTCGCAGCGGCCCACACGCGAAGGCCAGAAACGCTCCTGAGATGCGGCCCTGTTGAGCCCTGGGACATCGATGCAGACACGTAGCCCAGCATCCTCGCCATGATGCGGAGCTGTGCCCCGTGGGCAGCTGTCGCCGCACACGGCTCTTGCTTCTTGCAGTTCCTGGATGGTCTTGGTGATGAACTCCTGAGTGGTGGGCACTCCTTGCTCTCTGCTCTCCTGAGGGTCACGTGCCGTGAAGCACGCTTCCAAGTGGTGCCCAAGTGCCTCCCTCGTGAGGTTGGCAAGGTCTGTGGCCCTCAGAAGAGAGCCCCCGAGCCCTGCCTGAGGAGGGCGCCGGGCGCGCCTTCTTATGCGACGGAGGGAGGCGCCCCTGGAGCGGGCACTGGTTCTGACGTGGCTTTTGCCGTGACGCCGTCCTCCTGAGGTCCTGCACGGAGCAGCTTCTTCTTCTTGGGGATGGCCTCCAGAGGGCCTTCATTTCTGCTATCTGGGTCATCGATTGCTGCGGCTTGAAAGGCGCGCTCGAGGGAGCACACCGCATCCCTCTCTTCACACAGGAACATGATGATTCCTCCGCTTCCTGGCATCTTGAGAACATTGTAGCCGTGATGAGTGATTGCCATGAACTTGGCCAGGGCTGGATACCCGAGGATGGCATTGTACGGTAGGCGGATGTGCGCGACGTCGAAGTCGATGAGCTCGATGCGGTAGTTCTTGCACTCCCCGAAGGTGACAGGTAGGCGGACCTGCCCTATCGGCGTGGTGGAGCCGTCGGGCACTCCTGAGAAAGGCTTGGTGGGCTGGAGCTGCTCATATGGCACTTGGAGGTTGTCGAATGTGTCGACGGACAGGACGTTGAACCCTGCGCCGCCGTCGATGAGGGTCTTGGTGACCTGCACATTGCTGATCACTAGGGAACACAGCATAGGGAGGGTGCCAGCGGTGGCTGCGCACTTAAGTTGATCTGCCGAGTTGAAAGTGATAGCGCATTGGGACCACCTGAGCGGGCGCGTGGCCTCGAGCTTCGGGAGCGCCGCATTCACCTTGCGAGCAAACTGCTTGAAGACGCGCTGAGAGGCTGGGGCCTGGGCGCCACCCAAGATGCAGGCGATTGCGCGCGGCTCCTGGAAGCCCCCAGCCCCCTCGTCCAGGTGGTGGTCGTCGTTCCTTCTTGGTGGTGACAGCGGGGGAAGATCGGCGTTGCCCTGGGAGCGATCCTCATGAGGCGGGTCCCTCCAGGTGCCCTCACGAGGCTGGTTCTGCCAGCAGTCCTCACGAGGCCGGTCGCGCCACTCCTTGCAGGGGCCACGGTCGTCCCAGCGTCCGCCTCCACGTCCTCCTCCGCGGCCATAGCCCCGGTCGTTGCGCTCGGGGCGTCGACCGTAGCATCCTTCTCATATGGCTATGAGCTCTTGATAGTCGCTGGTTTTGTGGGTGTTCAGGTTGTGGAAGGCGCAGAACGGTCGGCTGTTCTTGGATGACTTGGGCTGATCTCTGCCCCGCTTGATGTCGGGCTCCACTGCGAGCACAGCTACCTCCTTGCGCTTCACGTCGTTGGCCTTGGCTTTCTTCTCCTCCGCGCCCACGGATGGCGGCTCAAGGAGAGAGAGGCGCCCCTCCTCAGCTCTTGCACACCTGGTCGCCAGGTTGAACAACTCCTGAGATGTGCAGAGCTCCTCGTGGATGGCGAGCTCTTCCTTCATCTTGACGTCGCGGACGCCGTCGGAGAACGCGGAGATGATGGCCTCGTCCGTGACCTTGGGGATCTTGAGGAGGGTGTTGTTGAAGCGCTGGATGTACTTCTGGAGGGTCTCTCCTGGCTACTGCCTGATGCGGCGTAGGTTAGGTCACCTGCGGCCGGTGGGCAGTCACGAGTGCCCTGGAAGTTGGCGATGAAGTGGTCGCACATCTCGTCCCAAGAGGAGATCGAGCCGTGCTGCAGGTTCAGGAGCCAGGAGCGAGCTCCATCCTTGAGAGCCATGGGAAACCAGTTCGCCATGACCTTTTCGTCGCCGTTGGCCGCTTCGATGCTCAGCTCATAGAGCTGCAGGAACTCCGCGGGGTCGGCGGTACCGTCGTAGCGAGGAGGCAGATCCGGCTTGAACTTGCCCGGCCAGGCGAAGCTATGCAGCTCGGGAGTGAAGGCGCGGCAGCCATCTATGGTTGCTGGGGCCTGCTTCGGAGGTGGAGCTTGGTCTTGACGGGGTCCGTGCTGCACCGCTGCGGGCGGTGTGCAGTCTTGACGAGGTGGCGCGGGGAGCGCAGGTCCAGCTTCTCGCAGCCGCGGAATTTATTGGCAGCTTTTCTCTTCACGCGCAGGCGCCGCGCGCGGCGGATCACGTCGCGGAGCCGCGCGCCTTGGTGCCAAGGCGATGTCTTGGGGCTGAGGTGGTGGAGGCGCACCATGAGCCCCGTCGCCCGCGGCTAGTTGAGGGGGAGGCAGAGAGTGGGACGGTGCCGGAGAACCCCTCGTAGCGCGGACGAGCTCGGCGACGCGTTCAAGCCACTCCTCGTAGAGGTCGTCGATGGGGTGGTAGCGCAGGAGCTCGTTCGCTGCGAGGAGCGCGGCCCGTGCCTCCATGGGAGCGCGGTGCGCGTGAGACAAAGAACCGGCAGGGGTCAGTGATGGAGTGGCGGTGCGGCCGTCCTGCCGCACCGAAGGATGCAGCGAGGACACTTGCTGCTCGTTCCTTGCCAGGCCGGTGGCAGCGTTGGCGGCGGGGGACAGAGAACGGCGATGTGGCCCACTGACGGGAGCCGTCTGAGCGACGCGGGCGGCGAGGGCAGCCCGACTCTCAGCTCGAGCATGGCGTGCGTCCGCCATGGAGACGACGGAGTGACGAACTGATGGAAGGGAAGCTACGGCGCACCCCTACCGGGCGCACCAAATGTCAGCCGTGGGGTTCCGGCAAACCCTTAAGGTTCGAACACTGGGGTGCGCGCGAAGTCTTTCCTTCGCACCAATCTATGCCCTAGCTCACTATGATCTCGCGGACGAACTCGACGAACTCGCAACATAGAAAGACACACGATTTATACTGGTTCGGGCCACCGTTGTGGTGTAATACCCTACTCTAGTGTGGTGATGGTGGATTGCCTCTGGGGATGATGATGAATAGTACAAGGGAAGAACAGCCTCCTGAGGTTGAGGTGTTCTTGAGCTCAGTGAGCTTGTGTGTGCGTGGATGGTCTAAAAGATCCGTCCCTCGAATCCTCCCCCTCTCTAAGGTGGTGGCTAGTCCTATTTATATAGGCCCTGGTTCTCTTCCCAAATATCGAGTGGGAAGGGAGCCAACAATGGTGGGCTAATTCGAAGGGGATAACTAGTACAAGCTATCCTGACAAAAGTGGGCTTCGCCTGCCAAAAGCTCTGTGGTGACGCCGTCTTGGGCTCCACGATGACCTCCATCTTGCCGTCCTCCTGGTCTTGGTCTCGTTGCACCAATATGGCAACCTTTGCCTGATTCCTCGATACTCGTCGCTGCGCTTGCCTCCTTAGCACCAAAGAGGAAACAAGGATGCTGCGCGCGCTGGCGCCCGCCTCATGTCGTGCGTCATGGCTCACGTCACGAGGGTCTCATGAGGTTTGCCCCGCCTTGATATCTCTGCTCCTTGTGAGCCTGCCCGGCTAGGCCACTCCCGACGAGGTCTTGCGTCGTCCGCCTCGTGAGGGTCTTGGATGCCTTGCTGGTGAAGATGGGCCGTATGGCCTGTTGGCTCAGCCACGCCGCGGGCCGTAGGCAGGCAAGTCCGGGGCCCCCCGTTCCCAGAACGCCGACAAGAAGCCACTTAGATAAAGGTAGATGAATAAAGCAACAAGGTATGGATATTAACAAATAAGTGGTAAGGATTACCCAATCACAAACCAAATATCTGCGGTAAGAAATACTAGAGCTACATGAATTCCCACCTATAAAACTCCCGAAACTTTCTGGTTATGCAATTAGGTGTTGGGGATACAGGGGAAGCATAATATCTCACCCAAAACTAGCAAAACCTACATCCAGCTGTATCCATCCTTCAACACATATCCAAGAAACCTTCGGAAATCATTTACCTCAACCGTCGAAAAGCATCCGTTATACGAGTTATGGCAATACTCCCGAACTCCCGCCCCAGTACTGGGTGGCGTCGAGGTTATCTCACTAACAACTGCATAAAAGAGATTTTCGATGTTGGCGAACTCAGGTATTCCAGAACTGCCACTATAAAATTGTGACGACAACACCTCGGAGCTCAACTCCCCGGGACACTGCCACAACCCCTAAATGTCAGGAGGCACCAAGAACAATGTTCTCGTCACAAAACCATCGGAACGATTCCAAGATACCCGCGTGATCCTAAATTTTTTTTCATGAAATTTGAGGAGAGAAGAGTCAAAACTCTACGTCAGGAGGCCTCACCAGAGCGACGAAGGGACTGAGATGTAAAAAGAATCCTACTCTCCGATATATATACTCCTAAAACTCAAAACATTTTGTTCTAGACACAACAACGTCAGCGATTCGATCAAGCAGGGGGCTCCTAAGTCGGGGAAGGCTCTGACACCAACTTGTAACACCCACAATGCTAGATCCCCGATCGTCCCAACGGGGCTCCTCTACTCATCATCCGGAAAAGAAACATAGTAACAGCCCGAATCCTCGTCGAACTCCCACTTGAGTTCGGTAGCATCCCCTTCACTGGCATCATCGGCACCTGCATCTATTTGGAAGCATCTGTGAGTCACGGGGACTCCGCAATCTCACACCCTCGCGATCAAGACTATTTAAGCTTAAGGGTAGGAAAGGGTAGTGAGGTGGAGTTGCAGCAAAGCACTAAGCATATATGGTGGCTAACTTACGCAAAAGAGAGTGAGAAGAGAAGCAAAGCACAGTCGAGAAGGTAATAGTGATCAAGAAGTGATCCTGAAACTACTTACGTTCAAGCATAACACAACACCGTGTTCTCTTCCCGGACTCCGCCGAAAAGAGACCATCACGGCTACACACGGGGTTGATTCATTTTAATTAAGTTAAGTGTCAAGTTTTCTACAACAAGATATTAACAAATTCCCATCTGCCCATAACCGTGGGCACGGCTTTCGAAAGTTCAAAACCCTGCAGGGGTGTCCCAACATAGCCCATCACAAGCTCTCACGGTCAACGAAGGATATTCCTTCTTGCGGGAAGACCCGATCAGTCTTGGAATCCCGGTTAAAAGACATTTCGACAATGGTAAAACAAGACCAGCAAAGCCACCCGATGTGCCGACAAATCCCGATAGGAGTCGCACGTATCTCGTTCTCAGGGCACACCAGATGGGCAATACGTCGGGTTGGCATAGACCCTGGTTGCCCAGGGGGCGCCGGACATCACCCAGTTTGGACCAACACTCAGAGGAGCACTGGCCCGAGAGTTTAAAATAAAGATGATCGTTGAGTCCATGGAACCCAAGGGAAAAAGGCTTAGGTGACAAATGGTAAACCCAAGGTTGGGCCTTGCTGGAGGAGTTTTATTCAAGGCGAACTGTCAAGGGGTTCCCATAACACCCAACCGCGTACCGAATGCAAAATCAAGGAACATAACACTAGTATGACAGAAACTAGGGCGGCAAGAGTGGAAAAAACGCCAGGCATAAGGCCGAGCCTTCCACCCTTTACCAAGTATAAAAATGCATTAAAGTAAATAAGAGATAATAATGATATCCCAACAATATCCATGTTCCAACAAGGAACAAACTTCAACTTCACCTGCAACTAGCAACGCTCTAAGAGGGGCTGAGCAAAAGCGGTAACATAGCCAAACAACGGTTTGCTAGGAAAGGTGGGTTAGCGGCTTGACAAGGCAATATGGGAGGCATGATATAGCAAGTGGTAGGTATCATGGCATAGCAATAGAGCAAACAACTAGCACGCAAAGATAGAAGTGATTTCGAGGGTATGGTCATCTTGCCTGCAAAGTTCTCAGAGTTGACAAAAGCTTGATCCTCGTTAACGTACTCAATAGGTTCCTCGATCACGTACTCGTCTCCCAGCTCTACCCAAAGCAAGAACACAAGCAAAAGGACCAACAATCAATCACGGTGTAATGCACAATCAACATGATGCAAAAACATGCTATGATATGCGAGATGTGATATGCAATGCATATGCGTGCTCCGGAAGGAAAAGATTGAACAAGGCATCAACTTGGCAAACCAAGTGTGCCGCTGGAATGATGAGATGATTTCGGTAGAAATCGATATAAATATCGCCGGAATCGGATGCATGGTTTGCAACTGGCAATCAAAACAAGAATGCCAAAATTCTACGATTAACAACACGATGCCATCTAGAATGCAACAAGAAACTAAGCTACTGCACTCCAACATAGAACCAAAGAATATGGCAGTTATGCACTCAAGATTCTTGACAAAACATGAACACTGAGCTATGGCTAAATCACACAATAGCAGGTTCAAACAAGCATGGCAAAAGTGTAAAAGATTTCAGCATCACAGACTTAGTGAAAATACTAACATGACAGAGAATAACATCAGAAAGCCATGTTTAGAGCAAGCAAACAACATGCTACAGGAACACATCATAGCAAACAAAGGCATGCCATGAATATACTAAATACATAGATCAAAAGTCCCTTACTGATCATGAGCCAAAAAGGCACATAAGATATGATGGCACCCATGTAAACATAGCAAGTTTTATTAACAGTTTCAGACTTGGCAGAAAACAGAGAATGGCATAAACAGAATTATGAAGGCATCTTTGCGTGCTCAAATCACTCATCACAAACCTTGCATGACAAGATAAGCATACTAACAGCAAGAAGACATGTTCATGAAGCTAACCATGTCAAGACCAATCTCATAGCATGCATGGATCACTAGCAACAACCATGGAAAAATTTATTAACATGTAAACAATTTGCCAAGAACATTTTATAGCAAAAGTAGAGCAAGATTAAGACATGCTAGGGCACTCCATAATTGCAAACAGGGGCATGGATGGATAGAGCATAATCATATGTTCAAAACATCCTTAGTGAAGATACTCAAAACAAGCATGGATATCACTGTAGCATCATGTTTACATGGTATAAAAATAACAGCAGAGCAAGGACTTAGCAAAATCCTAAGTCACTAAAATCAGCAATATCACGAAGACTACTTTGCATGCTTGTGCTAGTCACCACATTGATCATAAAAATAAATGGCAAGCACCCCTGTAAGATGGCAAGGCATAGTTCAAAACACATGTAGAGCTCATGCCCATATGATGCACACAACAAATGTGACAAAAATGACAATTCATCATAATCTGCTAAGTAACAGGAGTAAACATTTTATAGCACTCTTGCATCAATGATTTGGGCATCAATATGGACTCAAACAAGCATGTCACAATGAAATGAAATTAATAGCACCTCCCAATGAACATTTTGGTATCTCATGCGCATGAAACGCAGCTACGGTCATGGAGTTATGATGCCATGAACATGGTCATAAAACATGAGGGGGAAAGGACTTAGTGGAAAATTTAGACCTCGGGTGAACAGTGGTCAACGGAGCGGATTGGCTAGATCAGGTCGATGGAGGCGGAGCAGTTGGAGCAGACACGGGTCCGGCCGGCGAGATCTCTCCGGCGAGTTTGGGGCGGCGGATCCAGGGCCGGGGAGACCGGATCCGGTGGCCGGCGAGCTCGGATGGCGAGAGGCGGCGCAGGTGAGGACGAGGCGAAGCGGCGCCGGTGGAGGGCGGTGAGGCGGTGGCCGGAGCAGGCGACAGCAGCGGGCGAAGGCGGCGGTGCGGGACGACAGCGCTAGGAGGCGCGGGGCGGCTCGGGCCCGCGGGGGCCGGCGATGGGTCTCGGCGGGTCGCGGCGGCTGGCGGGGCGGGGATGCCACGTGGCGGCGGCTGGTTTCCCGAGCGACGACGGGCAGACGTGTCCGGCGCGGTCCGGATGCGTCCGACGGCGAGGAGGAGCGGGGCTAGGGTTGGACTACGTGAAAAATTTGGGGAGGGCACCTATTTATAGGTAGGAGGTAGGAGTGTCCAAATGGAGTGTAGTTTTCGCCCATGCGATCGTGATCCGACGGCGGAGGACATGGAAGAGGTTTGGATGGGTTATTGGGCCGTTTTGGAGGGGTGTTGGGCTGCAACACGAAAGAGGCCTTCCCGGTTACCCGGTTAACTGTTGGAGTATCAAACAGACTCCAAATGGCACGAAATTTGACAGGCGTCTACCGGTGGTGTACCAAGGCCACATGGCAAATCTTGGTCCATTCCGGGAATGTTTAACACCCGCTCCCGAAAAGAGACAAAAGTGGTACACCGGTGCCCGTGGGAGTGTTGGATTGCAAAATGGACAACAGGGAAAATGATCGGATACATGAGACGAACACGAATGCAAATGCGATGCACATGATGACATGATATGAAATGCATGACATGAACAAAATGCAAAATGCAAAATGAAGACAAAACCCAACCACGAAGGAAAATCTCATAACTTAAAGCTGAAAATGGCACAGTCGGAGTTACAATTATAGCTAGTTACATCCGGGGTGTTACAGAGGCTTAATTCAATGATATATTCATGCCCCAATCATGAGCTCTTAAGAGAAATTATTAAACAGAATTTTTATGCTCAGCTTTCTCGTAATGATCAAACCATGCTTGATACTTGTTGTGTTGGTTCTTTTATGAAGAAGACTATTGAATTCCGGTGGGATCTTTTGGAAAGAATTAAACGCAACACTGAAGATTAGGAACTCGACGAAGGTAAAGAGTTGGGTATTAAACTTAAATATGATTGTGTTAAATCTTTTAGGGATACCGATGCTTTTCAAAAGTTTGGCACTAAATATGGATTTGACTCTGAGATAGTAGCCTCCTTTTGTGAATCATTTTCTACTCTTGTTGAACTCCCTAAAGAGAAGTGGTTTAAATATCACCCACCTATTAAAGAAGGAACTGAAGAACTGGTACCGGTTAAAGAAGAAACTATACTTTATAATGTTGATCATGTTGTTCCTTCTGCTTATATTGAAAAACACCTTTCCCTGTTAGGATAAAGGAACATGCTAAAGTTTCAACTGTGGTTAACAAAGGCTATATTAGAACACCTAAACCTGTGAACATATTAAAGTAGAACCTAGTATTGCTATGGTTAAAGATCTCTTGGAAGAATATATGGATGGGCGTGTTATTTACTTCTGTGAAGAAGTTGCTAGAATTGCCAAACCTGGTAAAAAGGAAAAACATAGACCTGTTGTTGGCATGCCTGTCATCTTAGTTAAAATAGGAGATCACTGTTATCATGGTTTATGTGACATAGGTGCTAGTGTGAGTAGTATTCCTTACACATTATATCAAGAAATTATGAATGACATAGCACCCACAGAAATAGAAGACATAGATGTTACCATTAAACTTGCTAATAGAGACACTATATCACAGATCGGGATTGTTAGAGATGTTGAAGTCCTGTCTGGGAAAATAAAATACACTACTGATTTTCTTGTTCTTGGTTCCCCACAAGATGACTTTTGTCCCATTATCTTTGGTAGACCTTTCTTGAACACCATTAATGCTAAGATAGATTGTGAGAAACAAACTGTCGGTGTTTGTTTTGGTGATGAGTCTCATGAGTTTAATTTTTCCAAGTTTAGTAGAAAGCTTCATGAAAAAGAATTGCCAAGTAAGGATGAATTAATTGGTCTTGCTTCTATTGTTGTTCCACCTACTGATCCTTTAGAACAATATTTGCTAGACCATGAAAATGATTTACATATGCATGAAAGAAATGAAATAGATAAAAATTTCTTTGAACAACGTCCTCTGCTTAAACACAATTTGCCTATTGAAACTCTGGGAGGTCCTCCTCCACCTAAAGGTGGTCCTGTGTTTGAATTAAAACAATTGCCAAACACTTTGAAATATGCTTATCTTGATGAAAAGACAATATATCCTGTTATTATTAGTGCTAACCTTTCATAACATGAAGAAGGAAGATTATTGAAAGTTCTGGGGAAGCACCGAGCTGCTATTGGATATACTCTTGATGATTGAAAGGGCATTAGTCCCACTCTATGTCAGCACAAAATTAATATGGAAACTTATGCTAAACCCGTTGTTGATCACCAATGTTGGTTAAATCCGAAGATGAAAGAAGTGGTAAGAACGGAAATATTAAAACTTCTGGAAACAGATATAATCTATCATATAGCTGAGAGTAGATGGGTAAGTCATGTTCATTGTGTTCCTAAGAAAGGAGGTATAACTGTTGTTCCTAATGATAAGAATGAACTTATTCCACAAAGAATTGTTACATGCTATAGAATGGTAATATATTTAAAAAAATTAAACAAAGCAACTAGAAAAGATCATTACCATTTTCCTTTTATTGATCAAATGCTTGAAAGATTATCTAAGCACACACACTTTTGCTTCCTTGATTGATATTCTGGCTTTTCACAAATATCTGTTTCTCAACCTGATCAAGAAAAGACCACTTTTACTTGTCCTTTTGAAACCTATGCTTATAGATGTATGCCTTTTGGTTTATGTAATGCACCTGCAACCTTTCAAAGATGTATGAGTGCTATATTCTTTGACTTTTGTGAAAAGATTGTTGAGGTTTTCATGGATGACTTTTCTCTTTATGGGAAGTCTTTTGATGATTGTTTAAGCAATCTTGATCGAGTTTTGCAGAGATGTGAACAAACAAATCTTGTCTTGAATTGGGAGAAGTTCCACTTTATGGTTAATGAAGGCATTGTCTTGGGTTAAAAAAATTCTAAAAGAGGTATTGAAGTGGACAAAGCTAAGGTTGATGCAATTGAGAAAATGCCATGTCCTAAAGATATAAAAGGTATTCGTAGTTTCCTAGGTCATGCTGGTTTCTATAGGAGATTTATCAAAGACTTCTCTTAAATTTCTAGGCCTCTCACTAGTCTCTTGCAAAAGGATATTCCATTTGTTTTTGATGATGATTGTCTAGAAGCCTTTGAAACACTCAAGAAAGCCTTAATTTCTGCACCTATTGTTCAAACACCTGATTGGAACTTGCCTTTTGAAATTATGTGTGATGCTAGTAATTATGTTGTTGGTGTTG
Organism: Triticum urartu; assembly: GCF_003073215.2. NCBI lineage: Eukaryota > Viridiplantae > Streptophyta > Magnoliopsida > Poales > Poaceae > Triticum > Triticum urartu. Next base: position 369,575,267 of record NC_053024.1, read on the forward strand.
TTCTAGGACAAAGAGTTGATAAGAAACTTAATGTAATTCATTACGCTAGTAAAACTCTAGACAGTGCTCAAAGGAACTATGCTACCACTGAAAAAGAATTCTTAGTAGCGGTGTTTGCTTGTGATAAGTTTAGACCGTATATTGTTGATTCCAAAGTAACTGTTCACACAGACAATGCTGCTATTAAATATCTTATGGAAAAGAAAGATGCTAACCCTAGACTTATCTGATTGGTTCTCTTGTTACAAGAATTTGATTTACATATCATTGATATAAAAGGAGCTGAGAACCCAGTAGATGATAATTTATCTGGGCTTGAAAATGTGCTTGATGACCCACTACCTATTGATGATAGTTTTCCTGATGAGCAGTTAGCTGCAATAAATGTTGCTCATAATACCCCTTGGTATGCTGACTATGCTAATTACATTGTTGCTAAATATTGACCACCTAGCTTTACATACCAACAAAATAAAAATTCTTCTATGATTTAAGACATTACTTTTGGGATGATCCACATCTTTATAAAGAAGGAGTAGATGGTATTATTACACGTTGTGTACCTGAGCATGAATAGGGACAAATCCTATGAAAATGTCACTCTTAAGCTTATGGAGGGCATCATGCTGGTATTGTAGTCTGGATTTTATTGGCCTACTCTCTTCAAGGATGCCCGTAAGTTCGTCTTATCTTATGATGAATGTCAAAGAATAGGTAATATTGGTAAGCATCTAGAAATGCCTATGAATTATTCACTTGCTGTTGAACCATTTGATGTTTGGGGATTTGATTACACAGGACCTTTTCCTTCCTCTAATGGGTATACACATATTTTGGTTGTTATTGATTATGTTACTAAATGGGTAGAAGCTATTCCAACCAGTAGTGATGATCACAACACCTCTATTAAAATGCTTAAGTTAATTTTTCCCAAGGTTTGGAGTCCCTAGATATTTAATGACTGGTGGTGGTTCACACTTTATTCATGGTGCTTTCCGTAAAATGCTTGCCAAGTATGATGTTAACCATAGAATTGCATCACCCTATCATCCTCAGTGTAGTGGTCAAGTTGAACTTAGCAATAGAGAAATAAAATTAATTTTGCAAAAGACTGTTAATAGGTCCAGGAAGAATTGGTCTAAGAAATTAGATGGTGCACTTTGGGCTTATAGAACGGCGTATAAAAATCCTATGGGTATGTCTCCTTATAAAATGTTTATGGAAAAGCTTGTCATTTTCCTCTTGAGTTAGAACATAAAGCATTTTCGGCAGTCAAAGAACTCAACTATGATTTCAAAGTTGCTGGTGAAAAGAGGTTATTTGATATTAGCTCATTATATGAGGGGAGAACCCAAGCTTATGAAAATGCAAAATTATTAAAAGAAAAAGTAAAAGGATGGCAAGACAAAAGAATCCAAAAGCATGAGTTTAAAGTCAGAGAGTATGTTCTTTTGTACAACTCTCATTTCAGATTCTTTGCAGGAAAACTCCTCTCAAAATGGGAAGGCCCCTATGTTATCGAGGAGGTTTACCGGTCTGGAGCCATCAAAATAAATAATTTCGAAGGTACTAACCCGAAGGTTGTCAATGGGCAACGAATAAAGCATTATATCGCAGGTACGCGTATTAATGTTGAAAGTAATGTTATCCAAACTTTGACACCGGAAGAACACATAAAAGAGTCCTTCTGGAACACTCCAGAATCATGCAAATAAGGAGGTACGTGATACGGTAAGTAAACGGACTCCGAAAAATCCACAAATTTTTTTTATCAGCTTTGGAATATTAAAAAAAATTGGAAATAAAGAAACTTCCAGGAAGCGTCCCCTGGTGGGCACAAGACACCAGGGCGCGCCAGGCGTGCCCAAGTGGGTTGTGCCCACCTGGGACACCTCCCGGACTCCTTTTTCTACTGTATGCTTGTCCTCCAAGATAAACAAAATCTATATGCGTGTACTTCCCGAACCTATTGATCACCGTATTGTGGAGAAATCATCTATTTTCTTTTCTTGCTGTTTTCTGTGCAGCTTTGAAAATATGTCGTCCCAAGACTCCGATGGAGAGAGCTATGTCTCACATCTCATTGATGACCCAAAGACCTATGTGAAGGAAATATGCCCTAGAGGCAATAATAAATTTATTATTTATTTCCTTATTTCATGATGAATGTTTATTATTCATGCTAGAATTGTATTAACCGGAAACATAATACATGTGTGAATACATAGACAACCAGAGTGTCACTAGTATGCCTCTACTTGACTAGCTCGTTAATCAAAGATGGTTATGTTTCCTAACCATGAACAAAGTGTTTTTATTTGATTAACGAGGTCACATCATTAGTTGAATGATCTGATTGACATGACCCATTCCATTAGCTTAGCACCCGATCGTTTAGTATGTTGCTATTGCTTTCTTCATGACTTATACATGTTCCTATGACTATGAGATTATGCAACTCCCGTTTGCCGGAGGAACACTTTGGGTGCTACCAAATGTCACAACGTAACTGGGTGATTATAAAGGAGCATTACAGGTGTCTCCAAAGGGAGATGTTGGGTTGGCGTATTTCGAGATTAGGATTTGTCACTCCGATTGTCGGAGAGGTATCTCTGGGCCCTCTCGGTAATGCACATCACTTAAGCCTTGCAAGCATTGCAACTAGATGAGTTAGTTGCGGGATGATGTATTACAGAACGAGTAAAGAGACTTGACGGTAACGAGATTGAACTAGGTATTGGAATACCGACGATCGAATCTCGGGCAAGTAACATACCGATGACAAAGGGAACAACGTATGTTGTTATGCGGTCTGACCGATAAAGATCTTCGTAGAATATGTAGGAGCCAATATGGGCATCCAGGTCCCGCTATTGGTTATTGACCGGAGACGTGTCTCGGTCATGTCTACATTGTTCTCGAACCCGTAGGGTCCGCACGCTTAAGGTTTCGATGACAGTTATATTATGAGTTTATGCATTTTGATATACCGAAGGTTGTTCGGAGTCCCGGATGTGATCACAGACATGACGAGGAGTCTCTAAATGGTCGATACATAAAGATTGATATATTGGAAGCCTATGTTTGGATATCAAAAGTGTTTCGGGTGAAATCGGGATTTTACCGGAGTACCGGGAAGGTTACCGGAACCCCCCGGGAGCTAAATGGGCCATGATGGGCCTTAGTGGAAAAGAGAAGAGGCAGCCCTACATGGGCTGTGCGCCTCCCCCTTCCCCTAGTCCTATTAGGACTAGGAGAGGTGGCCGGCCCCCTCTCTCTCTTTTCCCCCTCCGCGAATCCTATTCCAACTAGGATTGGGGGGGGGGGAATCCTACTCCCAGAGGGAGTAGGACTCTCCTGGCGCGCCTCCTATGGCCGGCCAGCCTCCCCCTCTAGTCCTTTATATACTGAGGCAGAGGCACCCCAAAAACACACAAGTTGATCCACGTGATCTATTCCTTAGCCGTGTGCGGTGCCCCCTGCCACCATAGTCCTCGATAATACTGTAGCGGAGTTTAGGCGAAGCCCTGCTGCTGTAGTGCATCAAGATCGTCACCACGCCGTCGTGCTGACGGAACTCTTCCCCGACACTTTGCTGGATCGGAGTCCGGGGATCGTCATCGAGCTGAACGTGTGCTCGAACTCGGAGGTGCCGTAGTTTCGGTGCTTGATCGGTTGGATCGTGAAGACGTACGACTACTTCCTCTACGTTGTGTCATCGCTTCCGCAGTCGGTCTGCGTGGGTACGTAGACAACACTCTCCCCTCTCGTTGCTATGCATCACATGATCTTGTGTGTGCGTAGGAAATTTTTTGAAATTACTACGAAACCCAACACTATGGGGACCTATCCCTTATGGTCGAACTACAGATGACGAAGAGGGTGCTCACTTGATGAAGATTGATGATTCAAGCTTGGAGGAAGAGGATGTCCCTCTACCTCAACCTGGGGATATGCATGTGGAATTCAAGGAGTCAAGTATTCCTAATGGAGCTAACTGGTCTAAAAACCAATCTATTGCTTTTTCATTTTATGCGGAAAATCAAAGGGGATTTATGTGACAAGATCTTGAAGCTGGAGTTGGAAGTCGATGATTTAATGGAGGAAACTGCTCTCCTCAACTATAATATGAAAAAGTTGAAGGCGCAATTGTCATCATCACCATCATCATCTTCACCACCAAAAGAGAACTGAGTATTGGGTATGGGCACTCCCCTTGGCTTCCGCCAAGCTTGGGGGTGGTGCCCTGGTATCGTATCATCCCACTATCTTATTACTTTTACTTGCTTTAGTTCGATCTTTTTGCTTTACATGGATAAAATTTATTTCGATCCTTTCTTCTTTGAGAGTTTTCTTAGTGATCTATCCTTGTAATCGTGTGCAAGTTATATAATAAAAGTTTAGTTTGAGTTTTTGCTTTCTTTACTTTCATATTGCAAATAAAAGGAAATAAATAATGGAAATATCATATACTAATCCTATGGTAGGTGATAGCACCACATAAGGAAAAGTATAAGTACAAAATTTTATTAGAGATTGACTAGCATTATTCAATGATGCAACTCATGAAAGAATTAATAAGGGAAGAGAAGATTCACATATAAATATACTATCCTAGAAACCTTTTGTGATTGTGAGCCCTCTTCAAAATATTATATGCCAAAATTGATGACGTTGGACAAGGAAGACAACTTAATGATTTATGTTTGTTTATATTCACATAGAAGTCATATTGTCATAGATCCTTCAACATGTGGTGCTTGCCCCCTATATTTGCAAGCCAAAACAAATTCCGCACTAAGTAGAGATACTGCTTGTGCATCCAAAAACTCTTAAACCCAAATCCTATTTTCAAGTGTCCACCATACCTACCTAGGGATTGAGCAAGATCCCTCAAGTAAGTTGTTATCAGTGCAAAAAGGCAATAAAATTTCTTCTAAATGTGTGAGATCATTTAGTGTAAGAGAAAATTAAGCGTTGCACGAACTTGTGATGGTGAAGAATAAAAGCGAAAGACTACATAATAAAGGTCGCTATCACAAGGGGCAATGTAACGTTACGTTCTTTTGCACTAAGGGGTTTAGCATACAAACTAATAAGCGCTTGGCAACCTCTGCTTCCCTCTGTGAAGGGCCTATCTTTTACATTTATGTATTTACTTTTATGCAAAGAGTCAAAGTTTTCCTTCTATTCCTTTTTATTTTCTCCTTTGGAAAGCTTCATGTGGTGAGGAAAGATCTAGGCACATATGTCCAACTGAATATAGATAGCATGAATCATTATTGTTGACATCACCCTTGAGGTGAGTATGTTGGGAGGAAAAACTATAAGCCCCTATCTTTCTATGTGTCCGGTTGAAACGTTTTGCTCATGGGTACGCGGTGAGTGTTAGCAATCATAGAAGACTATATGATGGTTGAGTATGTGACTTGCCTAAAGGCTCCGATACGTGACCCTTCCTAAAAATATGATGAATTGTAGTTGCAAAGTTGACTGAGAACATAGTTTGTTGGTTTCGAATAGAGTTTTTGCTTTATACTTCGATTGTGTGATGAACTGTTACTTATTCATGGGAAGTATATGATAAAAGTTCTATGATAAGAGTCCTATGTTTAATTTTATTGCTATTATGATAATAAACATGATGCTTCTATGTCCGTATTTTGTTTTTTATCGACACCTCTCTCTCAAAGCACGTGGACATGTTTTTTGATTTTGATTTTTGCTTGAGGACAAGCGAGGTCTAAGCGTGGGGGAGTTGATACGTCCATTTTGCATCATGTTTTCTTACTGTTATTTATGATGTTTTTATCCATAATAAAGCTTTTTGGAGTAATTCTAATGCCTTTTCTCTCATAATATGCAAGGTATACACCAAGAGGGAGAATTACGGCAGTTGGAAATCTGGACCTGAAGAAAAGCTACATTGGGCTACCTATTCTGCACAACTCCAAATGAGCTAAAACTTCACGAGGATTTTTTATGGAATATATGAGAATTATTGAAACAAATAACTACCAGAGGGGGCCCACTAGGTGGGCACTACCCACCTGGGCGCACCAGGCAGACCAGAAGTGCCCTGGTGGGTTGTGCTCTCCTCGACCCACCTCTAGTGCCCATCTTCGGGTATATAAGTCATTTTGACCTCGAAAAAATAAGGAGAGGACTTTCGGGATGAAGCGCCACCGCCTCGAGGCGGAACTTGGGCAGGAGCACTTTTGCCCTCCGGCGGAGCAATTCCGCCAGGGGGAACTTCCCTCCCGGAGGAGGAAATCATCGTCATCATCATCACCAACAACTATCCCATCTTGGGGAGGGCAATCTCCATCAACATCTTCAACAACACCATCTCATCTCAAACCCTAGTTCATCTCTTGTGTTCAATCTTGTTACCGAAACTATAGATTGGTGCTTGTGGGTGACTAGTAGTGTTGATTACATCTTGTAGTTGATTACTACATTACTAGGAAAAGGGCTATAGCTAATATGGACATTAATGGCGCACCATGTATGTGGTGCGCCACTGCTATATAGCAGTGGTGCACCAGATACAGGTACGCCATTATTGACATATTACTAATGGCGCACCTGGTGTGTGGTGCGCCATTACTAGTTTTGAAAAAAAATGTTAGCAGTGGCGCATCAGGGGATAGTGCGCCATTACTAGTTGACATAGTAATGGCACACCTGTACAAAGTGCGCCATTACTATGCGTATGACTGGGTCAAACCTTGGTCAAACTTAGTAATGGCGCACTTTGCATAGGTGTGCCATTACTATGTCAAACTTAGTAATGGCGCACCTATGCAAAGTACGCCATTACTAAGTTTGACCAAGGTTTGACCAAGTCATACACATAGTAATGGTGCACTTTGTACAGATGCGCCATTACTAAAACCAAATGCACCCCCGTGGACCGCCTTTCCAATTTAAAAAAAATAAAAGAAAATGATGGAAATGTCAAAAAAATAAAAGAAAATAAGTTTCCCACGTGATATGTGGTCTAGTTGTTGGGAAAATTTACAAATATGAATTTTGACTTTATTTGCAAAATCTCTTTGGAATTTAGTAAAATGGGCACAACTTTTGCATACGAACTCTGATTAAAAAGTTTTTTATATGAAAAAGCATCTACTCGAAAAGTTACATCCAAATTCAACTAGGGGGAACCCCGTTGAAGATTTTCAGAATCCACAAAAACCTAACAGAATAAAAGATACGGGGCTTTTAAGATCTAGAGGGGGGAAAATGAAAAAATAAATTCAAACTTAGTAGTGGCGAACCATTTGCTAGGTGCGCCACTAGTAACAGAAAAAAATTAGTTTCAAATTTTTTTGGAAAAAATGTTCAAAATATGATACGTAATATAACCGGGAAGTTTGAAATATTTTTTCAAAATTTCATCACACTCATGAATATGAACAAAGTCCTAGACATCAATAAGGTTTAATAGGTTGATATGATAGATATATCAACAAGTGCGTGTTAAGTGAGCTGGTGCTGGGGTTGGATAGAACTACGAAGTTAAGCGTGCTCGGGCTGGAGTAGTGTGAGGATGGGTGACCTTCCTGGAAGTTTGTCCACGGAGTGCGATTTGACTTGAGATTAAGCATATTGACCCGAGATTAAGCCATAGTGACTCGGGATTAAGAAAAAAAACAAAAAAATTGAATTTTTTTTGAAAAAAAAATTCAGAAAAAAATTTGAATTTTTTTGTTAGTAATGGCGCACTTCTATGCGGTGCACCATTACTAAGTCAGATAGTAATGGCGCACTTCTAGGCATAGTAATGGCACACTATAGGTGCGCCATTACTATCACGCCATTACTATTTGTTACTAGTGGCGTGGTAATAGTGGCGCACCTATAGTGCGCCATTAATGGCAAAAATAGGTGCGCCACTAACAGGCCTTTTTCTAGTAGTGTTATATGGTTTATTTGGTGGAAGATTATATGTTCAGATCCAATATGCTATTTAATACCCCTCTGATCTTGAGCATGTTTATCATTTGTGAGTATTTACTTTTATTCTTGAGGTCACGGGAGAAATCATGTTGCATGTAATCATGCGAACTTGATATGTGTTCGATATTTTGATAGTATGTATGTTGTGATTCCCTTAGTGGTGTCATGTGAACATCGACTACATGACACTTCACCATATTTGGGCCTAAGGGAATGCATTGTGGAGTAGAAATTAGATGATGGGTTGCGAGAGTGACAGAAGCTTAAACCCCAGTTTATGCGCTATTCCGTAAGGGACCGATTGGATCCAAAAGTTTAATGCTATGGTTAGAATTTATTCTTAATACTTTTCTCCTAGTTGCGGATGCTTGCAGGAGGGTTAATCATAAGTAGGAGGTTTGTTCAAGTAAGAACAAAACCTAAGAACCCATCCACCCACATATCAAATTATCAAAGTAGCGAACACAAATCGAACCAACATGATGAAAGTGACTAGATGAAATTCCCGTGTACCCTCAAGAACGCTTTGCTTATCATAAGAGACCGTTTTAGCCTATACTTTGCCTCAAAAGGATTGGGCTACCTTGCTGCACTTTTTTTACTACTACCGTTACTTGCTCGTTACAAATTATCTTGCTATCAAACTACTCCGCTACTTACAATTTCAGCACTTGCAGACATTACCTTGCTGAAAAGCACTTGTCATTTCCTTCTGCTCCTCGTTGGGTTCGACACTCTTACTTATCGAAAAGAGCTACACTTGATCCCCTATAATTGTGGATCATCATCTAATGGGGTACGTTGCCGTGCTAAGCAGATTCATTTCCAAGTCTGCTGAGCATGCCCTGCCGTTCTTCAAAATCCTGAAGAAGGCGGGACCCATGAAGTGGACCCCAGAAGCAGACGCATCCTTACAAGAGTTGAAGACCTACTTGTCCTATGTGTCCACCTTGGTTTCCCACAAGAACCGTTGCTGCTACACCTGGCGGCAACCAACCAAGTGGTTAATGCAGCCTTGGTGGCACAGATGGAAGTGGACGAGGCAGGGAGCGAGCAAGGACCGGCAGAGCCAAAGAAGGATCACGACAGAAATTAGCACGGCGGCAAGAGCAACCCCAAGGACACGGCAAGGAAGAAAGTGGTGCGGTGCTTAGTGTACTTCTTCAATTCCTTACTACAAGTGGCTAGGTTGAGGTACTCTGGAGTGCAAAAGTTGATCTTTGGTCAAATCATGAGATCACGGTTGTCACTCACTTCCCGTTGCAAAGGATACTCCAAAACCCTGAGGCTACCGACAGAATAGTGGAGTGGGCTTTGGAGTTATCTAGTTTTGGTCTGAAGTTTGAGAGCACATCGACAATTGAAAGCAGGGCATTGGCAAAGTTTATTGCAGAATGGACGCCAACCCCTGATGAAGAAGTACCGAAAATAGTTATAACCGGCAAGGAGGCGCGCCAAGAATGGATTATGTATTTCGATGGTGCCTTTTCCCTGCAAGGTGGCTGGCGTGATTCTCGTTGCCCCCTCCAGGGAGAACTTTAAGTACGTCGCCCAAATGCATTTTTCCTGAGAAGAGGCAACCAACAATGCAGCAGAGTATGAAGGGCTCCTTGCCGGGCTCAGGATTGACGCAGAATTGGGAATTGAGAAGCTGATCATTCAAGGAGATTCACAACTTGTGGTGAGACAAGTCAACAAGGTTTATCAAAGCCCATTGATGGAGGCCTAAATTGAGGAAGTGAGGAGATTGGAGGAGCGCTTTGACGGATTACAAACAGAGCACGTACCTCATGCGAAAAACAGCATAGCTGATCATCTATCAATGCTGCGCAAAAGCTTCCTATGGAACCAGGGACTTTTGTTCTCCATCTTACTCAACCCTTCGTATCCCCAGCAAAAATGGCCTGGAAAAGGAGAAAGATGGACTCCGGTAAGCCTCTCCCGGTAGAGCCTTCCGCTCCTAGCAGAGACCCTGCCGGAAACAACTCCTCACCACCTGTCGGCCCGCACCCTCCAGCTGGGCCCATGGTCCCTGCGAACGAGGAATGTGCCCCCGTAGTTGAGGACGTGCCGCTACTCCTCGTTGTCGAGCCCCAGGCTCCAACTTAGGGAAGGCACATAGTCCACTTTCTCCAAACCGGAGAACTTCCCGACGACCAGGATGAAGCTAAAAGAGTGGCCCGGAGGGCCAGTATGTATCAGTTTGTCGATGACACTCTATATAGAAGGAGGACCAACGGTGTGAAATTGAAGTGCATCTGGCGGGAAGAACGAAAGGAACTGTTGGCTGAGATACACAAAGGCATGTCTGGCTCCCACATTGGATAAAGGGCATTGGTTGGGAAAGCATTCCGGCAAGGATTATATTGGCCCACAGCCCTCCAAGATGCGGTCAAGCTAGTCACCAGATGTGAAGCCTGCCAGTTCCATTCCAAGAATATACACTTGCCTGCCCAAGCTCTTTAGACAATCCCTTTATCATGGCCATTTTCAGTCTGGGGGATCGATATCCTCAGGCATTTCCCCCGAGCGATCGGGGGCACCAAATTCTTGTTTGTTGCTATCGACAAGTTTACAAAGTGGCCGGAAGTGACTACCGTGAGAAAGGTGACCACTCATTCAACTATCAAGTTCTTGAAAGAATTGGTGTGTCATTTTGGAGTTCCTGCAAGGATCATTACCGACAACGGCACCCAGTTTATGAGCCGCGCCTTCATGAAATATGTTCATACCCTCAGAATCAAGATCTCATTTGCCTCCGTCGCACATCGCAGAAGCAATGGGCAAGCTGAGAGGGAGAACACTGAAGTGTTGTAGGGACTCAAGACAAGAACCTTTGATACGCTGCGGAAGCATGACAGGCAGTGGATCGATGAGCTGCCGATAGTTATGTGGTCCCTCAGAACGACACCTAATCGAGCTACCGGACAGACTCCCTTCTCCCTAGTCTATGGGGCAGAAGCAGTTATCCCCATGGAACTCATTTACGTGTCGCCTCGAGTGCTTGCCTACGATGAAGTAGCACAAGATCGGCACCGGCATGACGACGCTGTGCGACTCGAGGAGAACCGTCTCCGGGCTGCTACGCGTGTTGCACGCTATCAGCAGACCATGCGTCGCTATCATAGCCATAGGGTTCATACCCGGTGTTTTGAGAAAGGTGACCTTGTCCTTAGGCGCGCTCAGTCTGCCAAAGGTACAAACAAGTTGACGCCGAAGTGGGAAGGCTCTTACTGGGTAGTACAAGTCACCAGACCTGGTGCCGTCCGTCTGGAGACCAGAGATGGCATTAAATTGCAAAACTCATGGAATATTGAGCATCTCTGCAAGTTCTACTCATAAGGTGCGGCTGTCGGGCCCTGCCCGGCAGCCACCCTTTTGTACAAGCCTTGCCTCAGTTGCATGTAACCCCTTGTACAAAGCCAGGAGATGACCCTGAGCACCATAGAAATAAACAAAGTGCTGGGGCCCCCAACCAAGTTGCATGCATGCATAAGCATTCCAAGAGTGTTGCATAAGCATCTCATAAGCATTTTCATATGCATATAGATAGGATCGCATCTTGCATCATTCCCATTTGCATGAAGTTACAGGTTCCTACTGTGGACTTGGCCTCTACAAGGAGTTGGGAAGATGGACCAACACTGCGATCCCCGGCAAGCCAAATAGATAAGTTTTACCTCTTGTCCATAAAGTGTTCTGTAAGCTTAAACTTGTGCATGAGAAAACCTCGTCGCACCTTTTGAAACTTAGGTGCTCCTATCCTTAACTTGAATGTCGCTTTAGTAAGGATGGTCGCAGTGGACTTTGTTGAAAGGAGGTTGACAGGGGGCTGGTCCCTCTAATTTTTTGCCCAGTAGGCTCGGTCCTCCGACAAGCAAAATAAGAAGGGTATCAGCAGGATAGCCTGCCGCGGAAGACTCATTTATTTAAAACTAAAGAGGTATCCCACCTCTGCATGGACATATACATGCACGAGTTCCTAGCAAGGTTCATCTTTTTCATTAATATGCTGATATTACAATTACACATCTTACAGAACACAAACATGGACTTGAGAGATTACATTATTTGAATCGAAATTTGGCAAGTGCCTACAAGTTTAAGGTTGAAAAAAAGATAAGTGCCTGGTAATCCCCTCTTTTCATTTTCCCTCCCGCCAGGCATTGCGATGGACGGAGGAAAATACGAGAAAGACACCCAAGCAGGAGCCCATCCCGGCCCGGCCGTGGTCCGCCAGGTGCGGCCTGACAAGGTCGGGAGTGCTGAGGCTGCGAAGCAGGGGCATGGAGGGCAGAGCGGCACCCTCAGGTCGCCACCTCCAGGACCAGCGAGAAGCCCCAGCTTGGGCACCGGTGGAGTCATCCACCAAAGCCCAGCCGTAAGACTGTTGGAGGGGAGGCGAAGGCACCAAGAGAACATCCCTCCCCGGCTATCACCCTAGGAGGCTGGTGATGATGGTACCGGGAGGGACGGGAAGAGCGGAAAGACAAGGCGGCAGGTCGCCGGTCGGAGGCGAAGGCATACACACCATCGTACTCCGACATGACCCCCCGCCACCCGCTTTCTCCATCTTCCCTCATTTCCTCCTCACCACTCCTACTCCCGAGAAACGCCGGGACTCCAGCCCGGTGGCTTCTCCGGAGAGACGGCGAACGGCTAAGATGACCGAGGGGCTCGTGGTGCGCCGCTCCCCACCTTGGCGGGTAGGAAGGCGCGCCTCCCGTCGACATCAGTCCAAGACCTCCGGAAGGGGCAATGCTGGGATTACCAATGATCCCCAGCCCTACCTCCCGGGAAAGCCCCAAAGACACTGAAGACCAAGCCACCAGTACCGTGAGCGACGGAGGCTCATGGCCAAACACCGCGCCACCTGGTGGGCTGCCAACCATGGAAGAAGGAGCAAGCTTTTTCCCGCAATGGGAAAGCTTGATATCTCCCACACCACAGGCAGTTTTTCCGTCGCGTCTTCTCCAGGCTTGGACTAGGCTTACTCCCCAAACATCAGCACAGGCGTTCAATTTCACTAACCTCAAGCTGGAGCCCGGGGCCTGGCCCAAGGCTCTTCTCTTCGACATAACCAGCAGGAAGCAGAAAACAGAGGAGGAGGAGCACAAGGACGAATGACCCCGCCCTCCCCTCACCCATACTTTTTATAGGCGGGCCAGGGAGGGGAGCCGCTCCCTCAAAACGGGCGACCACCGTCCTCCTCCACCAATTCAAGAAGACCGGGCCCTCGCCTTGACGCTCTCCCGCACCATGCACCTCCGTTACCTACCCCGCGCGATACATGCAACATACGTGGCTAAGGATAAGGGCGTGGTGGGAATAGTGAATTGGCAGTTTCTACCCTGTGCGTTAAAGTCATTCATGGGCCATTACAAGGGCAGCCTCACCACTATTGGCTCTACACAGCGTGCGGAGAAACCGAAAACTGGCCCAGGCTCAAGATTAATGAAGAAGCAAAGACAACCTCAAGAGACTGGCATCTTCCATGCCCCTGCGTGCGCACTTATTAGGCCTTGCCCCGATGACGCACGACAGCGCATTCAAGGCAGGCCCGGGGCTTCTGTCGGTGCAACAAACCTTGGGTCTGTTGCCCAGAATGCGCGCAGGCACGGGAACGCGATTTACGGCACCAAGCCATATCCGAATACAAGAAACCAAGATCTTCGAAGGACCAACATGCAGATCAAGAGGACCAAGATCAAGCTAGAGAAGCAGGATACCACCAGGAGAAGAGCCTCCCTTACCAGGCAGGCAAGCTCGGCGAGGGCGGGGTCCCCCTGGTAGAAAACGCCCAAGACGTCCCGGCAGGGCCTGCCGGGACTCGCGGAGGCAAAACCACCGCACCCAGCTACTCCGCCACAACCCATGTTGTCAATTAGTGTGGTGACAAGCCGCAAAGTGACTAAGTGACAGCCATTTGCCACATGGTGACCTCTTTCTACAGGAGAAGCCTACAAGCGACAGCCGTCCTGCGATGTGTCGAGCGAGCAGGTGTGAAGCTGGCAAAATAGCCCGGCAAGGCTTGACGGGCAAGCGATGATGTGACGTCGAGAAGCTCATTTAATGCGCCATGTCAGCCTACAGGGTTAGGTATGATAGCACTGTTTGCTATCTTATCAATGCATAATGACTACTTTGCCATTGTGGTGACCCCTTAACCTATAAAACGAGCCCATGGCAACCGTAGAAAGGTTTAGAAGGTTGAATCCCCACACATTCATACGTGCGTAGCCACTGCCGCTCCTAGGCAACCCTGTCGGGAAGGTGTACTATGCTCCACCACCATTCTTCCACCATCAGTCCACCAAAGCAGGAGTAGGGTTATACGCCTCAAGGCGGCCCGAACCTGGGTAAAATCGCCTGCGTGATCACTGTTGTGCTGCCCCACGCTATTCTGCTCTTTGTGCAATGTGACATCCCCCCTGCTGAACCAGCAAGGGACACTTGGTCCCATAGGTGGATGTGGTTTCCCACGACAAATACAAAATTCATTTGATATTGCTGGGTAAGTCAACATGCAGATACTTAAAAAGAAAACTTACTTCGAACAAAGTCTGGACGGATTATAACACCGGGGAAGTTAGCATATATCTCATGACCAGGCCCTTTTATGTGCAGTGCAATTATAATGCCAGCTTTTAGTACATAAAACTTATAAATTTCATTCCAAAGGCTAGTGCCAAAATAGGAGTCACCACGTTCGTCAAGTCTTATAGTAGCAACGATTGTAAATCCATGGTTTCTGTTCAGTATGACTTCCATGCAGTCTTGATTATGTTAAAGGGAAAGATTATGCACTACAGATTCTGTTGCATAGCAAGGGACATGCCGCAGAAAATGGTAGGATTGTTGAAGAAAAGATGTTAACATGCAAATATGGGCCCAAATTGAAAGAACTGTACATCAGTTGAAATCGAAGGACAAAAATCTATAATTCAACAGATAGGGTAAACATGATGTCATGGAAATATGAGAGTAATTGAAATAACAATACATCATTAATTTTCCTAATATGGAAAGAAGAGGGGGAAATCCCCTTTGACGTATATGGTGCATGTGGCACCTTTTATCCAAATGTAGCAATATTTAGAATACATTCAGGATAGTAGGCCATGCCAACCGATTTAGGGTGAGATTGAACAGACCGCGTGCATCCTCAAGTCATCTGGTACGGTGAAATGGAATGTCTGGCAGAGGCCGCAAGGTCCTGATGTGTCCACGCACTATAAACTCTATGAACGGAAGAAAACCCTCAAATCACCTCGAATAGAAATGAATTCACGGCGATTTCGGCCGAGTGATTAAAGGAGGCAGATGAACTGGGATAAGAGATGAGATAATATATCATTAAATTAATTACCCTGTTGTCCATGAGAAAGAACCCTCAGTACGGCAGATTCCCCAACCGCGCGGAGCTGGGTCGACCGCGAGCAGCATCGAGAAACTCGATGGCGATAGGCGGCGGCAAGTGAAAGTGGCGAAATGCGGCAAGCTTTGCCGGCAGCCTGGAGGCGGCGGCGGGCGGTGAGCTAAGTGGTTGTCGTCGCGATAGGCGGTGTCATGCATAGACGCGGAGGAGCTTGTGTAGGTGTGAATGGGGACCAGAGGGGGTGGCGGGCGGGGTGAGGGTTTTTGTGACGTGGGGTGGTGAGGGTTTTCTTTTTTGAATTGGGTGGTGAGGGTTTTCTGTCCCACAAAGAATTTTGGAGGCGATGGTTTGCTAGAGCCAACCATGTGTGATTGACGCAATAGGCAAAATGAAAGTCATTGCACACGGTTCCAATTTTGGGAACCATGTGTGATTGACGTACTAGCTCTGTCCTGTTTATTGGTCCCCTTTGTAATTTTTACCAAATATTTAACTAAGAAATGTTTATGCATGTCACCAAAAATTATATCATTGAACACTATGCTCAAATACCCATCCAACGATATAATTTTTGCTGACCCACACTAACATTTTGTCAGTTAAACCTTTGGTCAAAATTTAACACAAATTACAAAGGGGACAAAAAACCAAGACGGAGGTAGATTCCATCAACCCTACTGATTGCATCCATATCCCATGGTTAGACATAAGTAAACATACATTAAACACACTTAGATACAGATAATAAGCGTACATGTACACAAGCATAGTTCAACCATAAGTACATAGTTCAACCGTCATTAAGCATACTCAAGAGTACATAGTTCGATCCCACGTCTCATCTCACATGCCGGCACGATCCTGAAGCTTCTCCAGGTACTCGGTCTACGCATCGTGCACCACCCTGCGAGAATATTTCTACTTGAAGGAGCCAACGGCCCATCCTCTTGCATGCGCCAGAACACTTAGATACGCATCATGAAGCTTGTGGTTGCAAAATGGGCATCGATAGCCGCCGTTCCAGGTCTTAATATGCCTGTTATGCTTTCCCAAATAAAGCTCCCTTGGGATTTTCCTCTTGTACCTCCTCTGGCCATCTTCTTCCTTGCTGTCCACGTCGTCGGACAGCACCTATACAAATAGTAAAAAAAATTGGCATGAAATCAATGTATACATGCCGTGAAGTAGGATTAGGAATTTATGTCTATTTATTTATACATATCCAGATATTATGGTTCAATTTTTAAGCATTGTCATTTATGTATAGACCAATCTTGAAGAGAATAATGGCACAAACATATGTAGGTCATTCAAAATCAATTGTCATGTCCTGGCTAGGAATTATTAGCACGAACACTAACCCTAGTCGGATTACTAGCAGAAATCATTTGCACAGATGAAACAACTAATCACTTATCACTTGTACCATTCAAACAATCAATAAACTACATGGACCTAACGAAACTTACTCAGGTTTCATGGATTGGGAGAACATAAACATAGGATTTCTATTCCAAAAAGGGTGAGGCGGGAGTAACCAGAGAAACCCTAGGATCTATTTGACACATTAATGGGTATAGACGACTAACCAGTTGTCTCTCGTCATCGGAGTCGTCGCCGAAGTGGTTGTCGGAGTTGTCATCGGGGTCATCGCCCGAGTCGTCACCAGAGTCGGTGTGGAAGTCCGCCTCTGGCTGTGTAAGCTCGACGCCATCGACGACTTTAGGGTGTAGCAATAACTCGCCGCTGGTGACGGCAACCTCTGTCTCCATCTCAATGTCGTGCTCCGATGCTTCAGCAGCCCCGGCATCGCCACTCCCTCCGATGGAGCGCATCAGCGACATCCTCATACATTGACGGCTTTGAGGACTGAGAGCGGCATCGAGGATGCAAGCGGAGAGAGAGGATTGTGTGTGCGGCAAGGATGGGAGGGGGGCGCTTGGGCACACCATTAATATGGAGTAGTGGGAGAGAGGTAGGCGGCGGTCAAACCGCTGGCTCGCCTCCCGGTGAGCCTGTGCACCGGACTGCTGGCATGCCTACCGTTGTTTCACATAGCTACTCGCATGCCTCCCGATGTCACTTGGCAGCGAGCATGCTCCGTAAAATGAAACACCTGCACGCACGCCTCCCAGCCTGCCTGCGTGGTGGACTACTCGCATGCATCCTGTCAACTCACACCTGCTCACACGGCACACGAGTCGCGTGGCAGCACGTATATTGTTTTTCTATTTGGATGATTAATGATGCCGCTTTATTGCTTAACTGAAGCATGCCACGTATCCATTGTTGGTCTAACGCTAACGGTTCGAATAAATAATTCGTTTGGTATATTTGTTCCCAATTATTAATAATCTCTCGTTTGTAATTACATAAAGATTACATCAAAACTGGTCTCAAAATTGAAAAAAAAGTACAATGCCACTTTGTATTGGTGTCCATATGACAACACGATAAGTTTCATGAACTTCAAATAAGTTTTGGATGTACTAGAATTTAAAAATCAAGATTCTCGATGTTTGAAATTTCTTGCATGGGGAGTAAACCATGCACCCAGTGAGACACATGTGTTTTTGCAATCCATTTAGGTGCACTGTCACATGTGCATGTAGCTCAAATTTGATTTTTGCACATTATACCCGTAGAAAATCGATCAATTAATGCACTAAAATGCCTTAATGATCTCTATTTATTCGAAATTAAAACGTCCATCCTTTGGTAACGTATGTTCACCACGGGATAATTTAACATGCATTGTAGTTGCGGTGGACTCATGGTGTGTGTGTGTGTGTGTCTCAGGGGTGGCATGTGGCTCGTAGTACACTACGAGTTGTGAGCCACCGTGTGGGTTGGCCGTTTTATTAGGCATGTGCGACATCGGAGTCATGAATTCGTTATTTAAGACATTACACAACCCTTTCATACATACATGTTTTGGCCACATGCAGTCGATGATTGTCCTACACGACACTCGATACTCGCGTGTGACGCTTTCTGTCGGCCCGCGAGGTCGTCGTCCATCACTTTGACGAACAACCGGCACTAAGGTTAATTTGACCAGAAAGGTAGAATATTTTTTGTTTGGGTTATGGTGGTATATAGTACGCGTAGAAGAGGTGGGAGGGGACTGGCATATATACTATACGTACGCGTCCGTGAACAAGTACACCTCACTCGGTGTAGGAACTTTTCAGTTTCCTAGGCACGTGCCACATCAAAGTTGTGAAATTGGCTATTCAAACATCACACAAGACCTCTTTGGCCCACATGCATGCAGGCGGTGGTTATCCTAGCTAGGACACTCACGTGTGACGCTTCCATCTATGGGCCCACGAGGCCATTGATAGGTCTCCAACGTATCTATAATTTTTTATTGTTCCATGCTGTTATATGATAATTCTTGGATGTTTTATAATCATTTTATAGTAATTTTATATCATTCTTTGGTACTAACCTATTGACATAGTGCAAAGTGTCAGTTGCTGTTTTTTGCATGTTTCTTACATCGCAGGAAATCAATACCAAACGGAGTCCAAACGCAGCGAAACTTTCTGTGGATTTTTTTTGGACCAGAAGACATGCAATGGGCCGGAGAAGCGCATGGGGGTGTTGGGTTGTGCCCACCTTAGATACCCCCCAGACAGCCTCTTTACTATATAAATACCACAATATTCCAGAAACCCTAGGGGAGTCGACAAAAAATAATTCCAGCCGCCGCAAGTTCCAGAAACACCAGGTCCAATCTAGACACCATCACGGAGGGGTTCATCATGTCCATTGGGAACTCTCTGATGATGTGTGAGTAGTTATTTGTAGACCTTCAGGTCTGTAGTTAGTAGCTAGATGGCTTCCTCTCTCTCGTTTGATTCTCAATACAATGGTCTCTTGGAGATCCATATGATGTAATTCTTTTGTGGTGTGTTTGTTGGGATCCGATGAACTTTGAGTTTATGATTAGATCTATCTCTTTTTATCCACTTATATGCATGATTGCTTATAGCCTCGTATTTCTTCTCTGACAATTGGGTTTTGTTTGGCCAACTTGATCTATTTATCTTGCAATGGGAAGAGGTGCTTTGTGATGGGTTCGATCTTACGGTGCTTGATCCTAGTAACAGAAGGGGAACCGACACGTATGTATCATTGCCATTAAGGATAACAAGATGGGGTCTATTTCTTCATAAATAGATCTTGTCTACATCAGGTCATCATCCTTATTGCATGACTCCATTTCCCCATGAAATTAATACACTAGATGCATGTTGTATAGCGGTCGATGTGTGGAGTAATAGTAGTAGATGCAGGCAGGAGTCAGTCTACTAATCTTGGACGTGATGCCTATATAATGATCATTGCATGGATATTGTCATGATTATTTGAAGTTCTATCAATTTCCCAATAGTAACTTGTTTACCCACCGTTTGCTATTTTTCTTGACAGAAGTCACTAGTGAAATCTACGCCCCCCGGGTCTATTCCTTAATATATTTTCCTTTGCGGTCTATTTTCCTTTGCTTTTATTTTCAGATCTATTAAACCAAAAATACAAAAATACCTTGCTGCAATTTATTTTATCCGAGATCTATTGTTCCCATCTATCATATTTTTATCACGTCTGTTTGCCAATTTGTGGCACCGTTACCCGAAAGGGATTGACAACCCCTTTTACACGTCGGGTTGCGAGTATTTGTTAGTTGTGTGCAGGTGGTATTTCTGTAGTGTTGCTTGGTTCTCCTACTCGTTCGATAACCTTGGTCTCATCACTGAGGGAAATACCTACCGTCGCTGTGTTGCATCATCCCTTCCTATTTGGGAAAATACCTACCGTCGCTGTGTTGCATCATCCCTTCCTCTTTAGAAAAGCGTTCTCTAGTGATTGCTTTCATAAAAGTGATGTAGATCTTAAAATGATTGGTGTTTCTTCTATTGATTCCTTGTTTAGTAAAATTAAGATGATTGAAAAAGGGATTTAAGAAGAGTCAACTTTAGCTAGAAGGCGTCCCGATAATTCGGAGGGTGAAAATCTTGTTGAGAAAATTGATAAAAGTGGGTTTGAAGAGGTCAAAACTTTAACTAGTGATGTGCCCACTCTTTTGGATTACAAACACTTTAATTATGATAGTTGCTCTTTGATTGATTTCATTTCTTTGTTGCAATCCATGATGAATTCACCCCATGCTTATGAACAAAATAAAGCTTTTACTAAACACATTGTTGATGCTTTGATGAAATCTTTCAAAGAAAAGTTTGAATTAGAAGTTTCAATTCCTAAAAAATTACATGATGAGTGGGAACCTACTATCAAAGTCAAGATTAAAAATTATGAGTGTTTTGGTTTATGTGACTCAGGTTCTAGTGGTTCTACAATTCCGAAATCTTTATGTAATGTGCTTTGTCTTATCGATATTGAAGAGTGTTCTTTAAATTTGCACTTGGCGGATTCTACTAATAAAAAGCCTATGGGAAGAATTAATGATGTTCTTATTCTTGCAAATAGGAATTATGTGCCCATAGATTTTATTGTTCTTGATACTGATTGCAATCCGTCTTGTCCAATTATTCTTGGTAGACCGGTTTTACGCATTATCGGTGCCGTGATTGATATGAAAGAAGGCAATATTAAGTTCCAATTTCCATTGAGGAAGGGTATGGAACACTTCCCTAGAACAAGAATTAGGCCACCATATGAATCAATCATGAGGGCATCTTATGGATCTAAAAACAAGGATGACAAAACTTAGATCCTTGCTTAATGCCTACCTAGGAGCGTGAAACAATAGCGTTTGTTGGGAGGCAACCCAATGAATAAATTTTATTTTTTCTTTTTGCTTCCTGTTATTGAGTGTTTGCGCAATTATGCTACTATTATGATTGTGTTTTAATTAGTGTTTGTGCCAAGTAAAGCCTTTAGGATCTTCTTGAGTGATAGTTGACTTGATCTTGCTGAAAAACAGAAACTTTTGCGCTCACGAAAATAATTTTAATTTTTAATCAGAGCGTGACAAAATACCAATTATTATTTCAGAAGATTAATATACAAATTTCTCAGGTGGTCATAATTTTTTAGAATCTTTGGAGTTACAGTAGTATTCAAAATACCCAGATTGCTACAGACTATTCTGTTTTTGACAGATTCTATTTTCTTTGCGTTGTGTGCTTGTTTTGATGATTCTAGGGTTTTCTTTGAAGAGTTTTTGCCATACAAAAGTTGGAATAAAGTAGATATAATTCAAGAATAAAATATGAATTGGTTTTCAACAACACTTATAGTAGTGATTTGTTTTCTTATACTAACGGATCTCACGAAGGTTTTGTTGAGTTTTGTGTGATTGAAGTTTTCAAGTTTTCGGTTATCTTACAATGGATGAAGGAATAAGGAGTAAGAAGAGCCTAACATGGGGATGCCCCAGCATCCCCCACTATTATCCAAAAGAGAGCAAGCAACTAAGCTTGGGGATGCCCCCGAGTGGCATCCCCTCTTTCTTCTAAGGACCATCGGTATTTTACTTGAAGCTATATTTTTATTCGTCACATACTATGAGTTTTGCTTGGAGCGTCTTGTATGATATGACTCTTTGCATGTTTCGCTTTGTATTTTAAGTCTTGAATCCTTTCTAGACACACCTATTTGAGAGAGCCAAAATTATGCCATGACTTATTAGAATTGCTCTCTATGCTTCACTTAAATCTTTATGAGCTACGTAATTGCTCTAGTGCTTCACTTGTATCTTTTTGAGCACGGTGTGCTTTGTTATTTTTTTAAGAAATGCTCTCTTGCTTCCCTTAGATTTATTTGAGAGTTAGTAAATTTTTTTAAGAAATTCTCTCTTGCTTCACTTAAATTAATTTGAGATAAAGAAATATTATGCTTACGATCTTCACTTATATTTGTTTGAGCTTATCAAAAGCAACACATGAAAATTAGTCCCAAAGTGATAGATATCCAAGAAGGATATAATAAAAACTTTCATGAAGATCATTGGACAAAATAAACTTGATTCCTTCTAATAGTTTTGAGATATGATGATGTGATATGTGAGTCATGTTGATGAGTAATTGTGCTTTAGTAAGGATATTGGTGTTAAGGTTTGTGATTCCCTATGCAAGCACGAAAGTCAATAATTATGCAATGAAATTACATCCTACTTGTGGTGCATTATTCGGTGTTAATTATGCTCAATGCACGCTTATGAGATTTTTTGTTTCTTGGTTGGTCGCTTCTCAATCTTTTGCTAGCCTTCATTTTGCACCAAGTATGATCACTACTTGTGCATCCAAAATCTTTTAAACCAGTTTTGCCAGATGAGTCCACTATACCTACCTATATGCGGTATTCTTTTGCCGTTCTAAGCAAATTTGTATGTGCCATCTCTAATTTCAAAATAAATTTCCCTTTTGTGTGCTCGTACCGCTCGTGAAGTGGTAAGGGGTGGCCGATATTTTCCATGCTAGATGTGTTATTCTCACGATGAGTGTTTATTCACTTGTCATTGCACGATAGTAAGGCAAAGGTATTAGGGATGCCCAGTCCCGAAATGAAAAAAAGAATTTACTTTATGTTGTCAAATAATAAATTCCTTGGAAAGTGTTGGTATGGAAGGCACCCGCGGATATGGTTAGCCATGGAAAGTGAAAGTATGGTGGAAAAAGGAATAAACTTTAATTTATGTTTGGGAACCGCCTATGATATATCTAGCATGGAAAGTGTGGGGAACTCTAAGTCGTTTTGGTTGGTGGGAAAAGTATGCCTCTCAAAATGTTTTTATCTCTCAATTTTCTCTTTGAGCTCTGGCACCTCTACAAATCCCTACTTCCCTCAGCGAAGGGCCTTTCTTTTACTTTATGTAATTTTTTTATTTGAGTCTCCATCTTCTCTTGTAAAGCGCCAACTAGGGGGCACTATGATCGTACTTGAGCATTGGGTGTAGCTAATATGCGAGTGTGTTTCATGAATGGACCAATGATTTAGCATGATGAGCTAGGGATAACTTATTTTAGCATTGATATTTTGAAAGACATGGTTGCTTGTTGATATGCTTGAGTATTTAAGTCTCATGTCAAAACTAGACTAAGTCTCATGTCAAAACTAGACTATTGCTTTGAATCATACAAAAGTCCAAATGTCCATGTTATAAAGAAAAGAATATGAGATGACATGTTAGGCAGCATTCCACATCAAAAATTCTGTTTTTATCATTTACCTACTTGAGGACGAGCAGGAATTAAGCTTGGGATACTGATACGTCTCCAACGTATCTATAATTTTTGATTGTTCCATGTTGATATATTATCATTCTTGGATGTTTTATAATCATTTTATAGTCATTTTATATCATATTTTGGTACTAACCTATTGACATAGTGCCAAGTGCCAATTGCTGCTTTTTGCGTGTTTTTTACATCGCAAGAAATCAATACCAAATGGAGTCCAAACGCAGCGAAACTTTTTGTTGATTTTTTCGGACCAGAAGACATCCAATGTGTCGGAGAAGCGCCCGGGGGTGCTCCGAGGAGAGCACAACCCCCATGCGCGCCCTGGTGGGTTGTGCCCACCTCGGGTGCCCCCCCGGACCGCCTCTTTACTCTATAAATACCCTGTCGGTGGAAACGACACCTATGGAATCACTGGGATCCCTTCTACGGTTCGCGGGCGCGGGGTTGTGCAAAGAGCGGGTCTAGTAGCCAGCACAAAGATCGTTTACCCAGGTTCGGGCCGCAAGGATGCGTAATACCCTAGTCTTGCTTTGGTGTATATTTGAGTGTTCTTGAGCTTCTGAACTAGCTGGGTGCGTGCGTAGTCCAAAAGATCCGAATCCTTCTCCAGTATGCCTCGGGCCTCCTTTTATAGTCAAAAAGGAGTGGCACACAGGAGGTGGAAAGGTAAATAGTGTACAAGCTTATCGCCTGTCATTACGGGACAAGGCGCATTAAATGCACTCCTTAGGTGTCTCGTTGATTTATTGGGGATGGCAACAAGGCTCGTCCCGTCCATCATCGTTCCGCCTTGCTCCGACACGCGTCCAGGCCAACGAGGCATGCAGCGCCACGTAAGCTGGCAGGCTACTGAGATGGCGTGGTGGTAGGGTCTTCATTAAGATCTGCATGCCACCACGCAGGTGCTTGACTAGCTGGATTAGCATCCACGTACTGCCATGTGGGCACTAGCCTTAGTTGATGGGTTGGCCGCTGAGCTGGGGCGGTGACGGGGCGGCAAGGTCTTGTCGTGCTCCCGCGTATATTCCCGGCAAAGGTCTTGCCGGGGTCTTATGATCGCCCTCGGCAAGAGTCTTGCCGGGGCCATGCAAGTGTTTTAGGCAAGGAGCCTTGTCGGGGCCTCGGAGGCATCCTCGGCAAGGGGGCTTACGATTGTCTTGTCTTCTGGTCACCGTCTAGTCTTGTGGGATCTTTGTCTTCACAAAGATTTGTATGGCACCATGGAGGTGCCCCCCGAGCCTTGGTTCCAATGTGGTTGATGGTGTTGGAACCCTTGGGCTCAAGGGTGGAGCGCTCTGCTGGTGTTGGGCAAGTTGCCCCGACAAGGCTCTTGCCGGGGCTGCGGAGGCCACCCCGGCAAGGGTCTTGCAGGGGGAGTCCACCTCGCCCTCTTGCTCTTTGTGTCTCTGGTCTTGGCGTTGTTCTGGTTGTCTTGTGCTTCTACTTCCTCTACCCCGCTAGGTATGGCCGTAGGCGCGGCTCTAACTGTCCGCCCACAAGTAAAGGGGTACAAAAGAGAGCCCCTACTTTTGTGCACCGATAAGAGCCCCGGGGCTTGGGCCATACATAAGCGCAACACATTGTTGGGATAGGCCCAAAATGGTGCGCGGGCATGTGGGGCTGAGTTTTACTACTATAACTTTCTCATCTATCGCACTTCCCCACGACCCGCGTCGAATGCGCAACGCGGGGGTCGTGTGTGATGTGGGGGTCATGCATGGGGCGGTTGCTTCCCTCACGCGTCACATCGCAGTGTATGGTAAAGAGGCAGCCCGCGCCTTCCCTATAAGAAAAAGGGGAAACTGCGGGCGTGCTGCTCATTTACCCTCCGCGTCTCTCTAATTTCGAAACCGCCATCCCCCTTCTTCTTACTCAAGCAAAAAATCTGAAACCCCCGCCTCCAACCGCCGCCGCTGCGCCCCCATTGCCCCCAATCTCCCACTGCTCCAGATTCTTCACCTCTTTCCTAGCCGCTATGGCACCCAAAACTAGTAAGGGCAAGGGAGTGGCCAAGGACGTCGATGAGAAGGAGATGCCCGAGAGCAAGTCGATGGCGCTTCGGACATAGATTGCCTTCTTCCCCTCGACGGTTGATGCGGTCCACCTCAGGGACTACTTCAAGCCTTTGTGGGGGGTGAAGACGACGGGGCATCCGGCTACGCACATCATCCCCGCCAATTTTGCCAAGGCCGGCCCGAATCGGTATACTTTCTTTGTTGACTACTTCTCCTGTGGGCTTTGCCCCCCTTTATCCAACTTTTTCAACGATGTCATGCACACCTTCGGCTTCCATCTTCTTGATTTCACGCCGAATGTCGTGGCGTGTATGGACCTCTTCGCCCACCTCTGCGAGGGCTTTGCCAGAATGCTTCCTAGCACGGCGCTTTTCTGCCACTATTTCTTTCCCCGTATCCTGGCGGGGGGTGCCATCTCTGGCTGCGTCACCTGGATCCCATGGACCCAGGAGAAAGGCACGTATCAAGAGGGTGCCTAGAAGGAGAGGTGGGAGGAGTGGCGGGGCCGGTGGCTATGGATCGAGGAGGAGGATCTGTAGGAATTCTGCCAAGTTCGTTAGAGCCCGCCAGTCCACCGCAAGGATTGGAGCGACGCCGACGCCGATGACAAGAAGCTCGAGATTGCTACCACTAGGATCCATTGCCTCACTATGGCCGGGCTCACCCTTGAGATGATTGGGGCCGACTTCATCCGCTGCCACATCACCCCACTGCATAACAAGGGGAGGCCGACCTGGCTCTTCAGGAACGCGGCCGATGTCATGAGGCTTCGCCCCAGCTTGAAGCACAACTTCACGATGATGGGGCACGCTCATTTTTGTCAGCGGCTTTTCCAGCTCGATGTGAGTGACGACGGCAGGGCTGAGAGAGCCGGCAAGGCCGCGAAGGCCGGCAAGGTCATCAAGGGGCCTCTGCTCGGGTTGCCGGCAAGGCCGCGAAGGCCGGCAAGGTCATCAAGGGGCCTCTGCTCGGGTTGCCGGCGGGAGTGGTCCCACTGAGCAACAACTCTCGCCAAGCCGACACCATCGCCATGATGCCAGACTTCAATGTGCATGGCCTTGACCCAAGGTGGGCCGTGCCGGAGGAGGAGCGGGTGCAGGAGTTCTTCAACAACCTGTCGGAGAGGTATGTCCGCGATGATCCACTGCTTATCAAGGACACCACCAAGGAGGAGCTAGACTACATTGCCGCCAGGGCGGCGGAGGTGGCGCTTGCCAGGGAAGCTAGCAGCGTCGGCCACGTGGAGAATGAGGCCGAGGTGGCTGCGGAGGAGGAGGATCTTGCTAGATGGGCAGAGCCTGCTGGGGAGGCTAGCAGCGCCGGCACCGGGGCCCCTCTCATCGAAGACATGGTCGAGGAGTCGACCGAGGGAGAGGCCGCGGCTGACGACTCTCCGGCAACGGGGAGAAAGCATGTCCTACAGCGGGCCAGCTCTAGTAAGCCGGTCCGGCCCGGCAGGACCGGGCAGCGGCAAGAGGCCCAAGGGGAGTGAGGGAGTCCTGGATTAGGGGGTCTCCGGACAGCCGGACTATATACTTTGGCCAGACTGTTAGACTATGAAGATACAAGATTGAAGACTTCGTCTCGTGTCCGGATGGGACTCTACTTGGCATGGAAGGCAAGCTAGGCAATATAGATATGCGTATCTCCTCCTTTGTAACCGACCTTTTGTAACCCTAACCCTCTCCGGTGTCTATATAAACCATAGGGTTTTAGTCTGTAGGACAACATACAATCATACCATAGGCTAGCTTCTAGGGTTTAGCCTCTCCGATCTCGTGGTAGATCTACTCTTGTACTACCCATATCATCAATATTAATCAAGCATGACATAGGGTTTTACCTCCATCAAGAGGGCCCGAACCTGGGTAAAACATCGTGTCCCCTGCCTCCTGTTACCATCCGCCTTAGACGCACAGTTCGGGACCCCCTACCCGAGATCCACCGGTTTTGACACCGACATTGGTGCTTTCATTGAGAGTTCCTCTGTGTCATCACCGTTAGGCTTGATGGCTCCTACTATCATCGATAGCGATGCAGTCCAGGGTGAGACTTTCCTCCCCGGACAGATCTTTGTGTTCGGCGGCTTTGCACTGCGGGCCAATTCGCTTGGCCATCTGGAGCAGATTGAAAGCTATGCCCCTGGCCACCAGGTCAGGTTTGGAAGCTTAAACTACACGGCCGATGTCCGCGGAGACTTGATCTTCGACGGATTCGAGCCTCTGCCTTGTGCGTCACGCGGTCACGATGAGTACGATTTAGCTCTACATCAGACAGTGTTCAGGAGATCGCACCGGCAGCCGCTCTGACTCTCAATTCGGAGCCAGTTGCGCCGTCCATGGACGGGTGGATGGACCCCACCACGGAGGCCTTACCCTCAGCGGCGATCGAGCCAAACATCGACCTTACCTTGCACGAGAGCCGTATTGTTAAATTGCCAGATCCTTCTCCGGCCATGGACTCCGAACCGCCTGCGCCCGTTCCTAGCGAATCTGATTGGGCGCCGATCATGGAGTTTACCTCCGCGGATATTTTTCAGCACTCGCCCTTTGGCGACATACTAAACCCATTAAGGTCTCTCTCCTTGTCAGGAGGATCCTGGCCGAACTATGTCCGGCAGGACTGGGATGCGGACGACGAAGAAATTCGCGGCCCACCCACCACCCACTTAGTAGCCACTGTCGATGACTTAACCGACATGCTCGACTTCGACTCCGAAGACATCGACGGTATGGACAATGATGCGGGAGACGAAGAGGAACCACTGCCAACAGGGCACTGGACAGCCACCTCATCATACGATATATACATGGTGGATACACCCAAAGAAGGCAATGGCGACGAGACAGCGGAGGATGACCCCTCCAAGAAACAACCCAAGCACCGACGTCGGTGACGCTGCTCTAAGTCCCGCCAAAGCAAAAGTGGTGATACCGGCACAGGAGGTAATAACACTCCGGATAGTGCCGAAGACAACAACAACCCCCTCCAGCAAGAGTTAGAGCAGGAGGATGGAGGAGCCATCCCTCCTGAGAGAGCGGCAGATGGATAGGCGGAGGATGATAATTACATGCCCCCTCCGAAGACGAGGCAAGCCTCGGCGATGACGAATTTGTCGTGCCAGAGGATCCCGTCGAACAAGAGCGCTTCTAGCATCGGCTTATGGCCACGGCAAATAGCCTTAAGAAAAAGTAGCAGCAGCTTCAAGTTGATCAAGATCTGCTAGCTGACAGATGGACTGAAGTCCTCGCGGCCGAGGAATATAAACTCGAGCGCCCCTCCAAGAGTTACCCAAAATGCAGGTTGCTACCTCGACTGGAGGAAGAAGCGTATGACGCGGCTGATCGGCCACCTCGTGGCCATGATAGAGATGCATTCCAACCAAAAGCTCAGCCTGCACCCCGACGCCATTCAAATAAAAAAGCATGGGGAAACACACCAGACCTGTGAGACGTATTGGAGGACAAAGCAAAACATGCAAGATCAATCTACGGATCACGAGGGCGCACCACTATGCGAGACGATAAACGTCACGCCGGATACAGTAAAAGTAAATCCGGTCGGGCCGAACACAGTGGGCAAGACCCATTCCAGATGTGTCGCTATATAGCCCAATATAGAGGTGCCACACACCCCTTATGCTTCACAGACGAAGTAATGAATCATCAAATCCCAGAAGGTTTCAAACTCGTAAATATTGAATCATACAACAGCACAACAGATCCTGCGGTATGGATCGAGGATTTCCTCCTCCACATCCACATGGCCCGCGGTGATGACTTACACGACATCAAATACCTCCCACTAAAGCTCAAAGGACCAACGCAGCATTGGCTTAACAGCTTGCCAGCAGAATCCATTAGCTGTTGGGAAGATCTGGAAGCCGCATTCCTCGACAACTTTCAGGGCACTTATGTGCGACCACCAGATGCCGATGACTTGAGCCACATAATTCAGCAGCCAGAAGAATCGGCCAGGCAATTCTAGACTCGGTTCCTAACAAAGAAAAACCAAATCGTCGACTGTCCGGATGCAGAGGCCCTAGCAGCTTTCAAACACAACATCCGCGACGAGTGGCTAGCCCGACACCTTGGTCAGGAAAAGCCTAAATCTATGGCAGCCCTCACGACACTCATGACCCGCTTTTGTGCGGGAGAAGACAGCTGGCTGGCTCGCAGTAACAATATGTCAAAGAACCATGGTACTTCGGATACCAAGGACGGCAATAGCAGTTCATGTCGCAACAAACATAAGCGCCGCATTAATAGCGATAATACTGAAGCTACATCAGTCGATGCCGGATTCAAAGGCTCTAAACCCGGTTAGCGGAAAAAGCCATTCAAAAGAAGCACTCCGGGCCCGTCCAGTTTGGTCCATATACTCGATCGCTTGTGTCAAATACACGGCACCCCCGACAAGCCAGCCAACCACACCAACAGGGATTGTTGGGTGTTCAAGCAGGCCGGCAAGTTAATTGCCGAAGACAAAGATAAGGGGCCACATAGCGATGACGAGGAAGAGCCCCGACAACCGAACACCGGAGGATAGAAGAGGTTCCCCCCACAAGTGCAGACGGTGAACATGATATACGCAACCCACATCCCCAAGAGGGAGCGGAAGCGTGCGCTCAGGGACGTATATGCGTTGGAGCCAGTCGCCCCAAAGTTCAACCCATGGTCCTCCTGTCTGATCACCTTTGATTGCAGAGACCACCCCACTAGTATCCGTCATGGAGGATTCGCCGCACTGGTCCTAGACCCAATCATTGACGGATTTCACCTCACTCGAGTCCTTATGATGGCGGCAGCATCCTGAACCTGCTTTATCAGGACACAGTGCGCAAAATGGGTATAGACCCCTCAAGGATCAAACCCACAAAACGACCTTTAAAGGCGTCATTAAGGTGTAGAGGCCCATTGCACATGCTAAATTACACTGGAAGTGGTCTTTGGATCCCCGGATAACTTCCGAAGCAAAGAATTAATCTTCGATATAGTCCCGTTCCGCAGTGGTTATCATGCACTACTCGGGCGAACCGCATTTGCGAGATTCAATGCGGTACCGCATTATGCATACCTTAAGCTCAAGATGCCAGGACCTCGTGGGGTTATTACAGTTAATGGAAACACAGAGCGCTCTCTCCGAACGGAGGAGCACACTGCGGCCCTCGCAGCAGAAGCGCAAAGCAGCCTCTCAAGGCAATCCACCATTTCGGCGTTTCAAGACCCGGACACCTTCAAACGCGCTCGGAGTAATCGACAACTAGACCGCCTGGAACGATCTGAGCTCGCGTAGCAATGCGGCCCCCACCCCAGTCCCAGCCAAACGGCAAAGTCCATGCCATGCGTACATAATTACGCATTAAAAATACCATGGGCACAAGTACGGCACGCCCCAAGACGCGGCTTAAACCGCACTAGGGGCTTCCCGCTTTGTTATTTTTCTCTTTTTAGGACTTTAATCTCTGGAAACCCTGTCCGACAACATGATTGCCGAACACATGATGCAGCAACCAAGGAGGCAGAAAGCTACGTCAGACCACGGAACTCCCAGGTGGATTATGATAACGAGTGAAATATTTGCTTTAATACTATTCCTCAGCTTGCCCTTGGAAGGGACATAGTCCTACTTTTTGCTTATCGCACTATCTGTATCATTCTGCTTTAACACACCTTTTTGAATAAACAATGCATAACATTACGACTATTATTGCATTCTTGTTATATATATATGTGTTCATTAATAACGCCTTGCAACCGTACACTTTGGTATGGCCAATACACCAGGGGCTTAAGTACCCCCACAATATGGTGTGAGAAGTCCGAACACTTTCACAAGTGCGGCACCCCGAACTTATAGCATTATATGCATCAGCTCCGAATCATGTCTTTGGTCAAATGTTGGGTTTGCCCGGCTCCTATGTTTTGGTACCTTACGTTCCGCTCTATCGGCTAAGGTAGCGCTAGGAGAACTACTGCGATTGTGCCCCGGTTCTGCTAGGCTAAGCACCTCGGTAGAGAAAGCTAAAATTTCCTGTCATGATAAGGCGAGAGACTGGTCGCTGTTCGGCGAGGTTTCGAGTCCCTAAAGACTCATGCCGCTTAGAGTGAGGGGCCGGCCCTGTCCAGCTTAAAGGCGTGTATCGCGCCCCGAATTCGGCCTTCCGAATACCAGGGGCTTCGCCGAAATTTAAAATTATAGAATTCTATGGCTAAGTGAGAGTGATAAAGCATTATTAGTCCGATTGCCTTATTCGTTGTGCTGAGCACCTCCCTTGAAGGACCCAAAAATGGGAACAAGAGTGCTTAGGTTTATCCCGAACACCGCAGCACTCGTGGCATGGGGGCAGAAGCCGAGGACTAGCCATCTCTCAGATTGGATAAACAACCAAACATAAGGTAATATTTTAAATTCAAACAAGCGTTGCATAGCGCATATGAAACAAGTTTTTCATCATACAAGATCACACGAGCAAGTTTATTCAAATATTACATCCTTGGAACATTCGTCCACTACAAGACGGGCACCCTTCAGGACACCCTCGTAATAAATTTCGGGGGTGCGATGCTCCTTGCCCTGCGGTGGTCCTTCCTTAATCAGCTTCACAGCGTCTAGCTTGGCCCATTGCACCTTCACACGGGCGAAAGCTCGGCGTGCACCTTCGATGCAGACGGACCGCTTGACGACATCCAGCCGTGGGTAGGCATCCACAAGCCGCCTCACCAAGCCGAAGTAGCTGTTCGGAAGGGCGTCGCCAGGCCACAGCTGGACTATAAAGCCCTTCATGGCCTGTTCGGCTGCCTTGTGTAGCTCGACCAGCTGCTTTAGCTGGTCGCTCACAGACACTGGGTGTTCGGTCCCAGTATACTAGGCCCAGAACGACTTCTCCGTTGAGCTTCCATCCTCGGCCCAGTAAAACTTCGTGGCATTGGACACGCTGCGGGGCAAATCTGTGAATGCTCCTGGAGAGCTCTGGATTCGGGTAAGTAATCGGTAATTTACTTTTACATCCTTGCTTTGCATATAGAATGCCTTACCCGCTGCTATTTTCTTCATCGCGTCGATCTCCTGGAGGGCCTTTTGGGCTTCGGCCTTGGCACTCTTTGCGCTCTCGAGGGCCGCGGCAAGCTCAGACTCTCGTGTCTTCAAGTCAAGCTCCAACGCCTCGTGCTTCGTCACGAGGGCCTGGAGCTCTTGCTGCACCTCGCCCACCCGAGCCTCTTGCCTTTCCCGCTCGGTGCGCTCCTTAGACGCTTTATCTTTGACCTCAGACAGTGCTTACTTTAAGGTCGCCACTTCAGTCGTGGCCCCTGGCAAATTCATGATGATCCTGTCATTTTGCAATCGCATTCTTTTTATACATATCCATAGACTAGGTACTACTTACCTTCGTTCTCCTCGAGCTGCCTCTTGGCAAGGCCGAGCTCGTCCTGGGACCCTTTAAGGTCCTGCTTCAGTACGGTGACCTCCGCAGTCAGTGCAGCAGATGCCAGCAGCGAAGCCTGCATACGCATATTGACATACTTATATTAGACTCCTGCGATATTGTTTGATCCTCTGTTCGGCTTTTCTTTGTGAACACCGAACAGAGCATCAGGGGCTACTGTCTATGCAGTAATATTTTTCCTATATTTTAAACACTTACTTCAAAGCCTGTTAGAAGGCTGGCACAGGCTTCAGTCAGTCCGCTCTTGGCGGACTGAACCTTCTGGACCACCGCACTCGTAATAGTACAATGCTCCTCGTCGATGGAAGCATTGCGAAGCACTTCCAGCAGATTGCCCAGCGCCTTTGGATGGATAGAGGTCGCCAGTACAGGCGTCTTGCCCCTCTTGGAAGGAGGCCGCCTGCCCATGTCCGGAACCACTGGAGGTTCCGGCACGGTGTTCGGCTGAGGGCCGAACTCGAAACCCTCAGGGGCCTTGTCCCGTCTGCTCTCGGAGTACGGAAGGTCGCCTTGAGGCGCCTCTGGGACTGTCTCCCCTAGACCCGGTGCCTCGTGAGACAATACCTCGGTGTTTTCCGCAGGGTAAGGGGAGGTGGCGGTCGGAAGTGGATCGCTATCCATATCCGACGAGCCCAGGGAGCCGTCCGACGATACATCGATACGGGCTCGTGGCGGCCTGCATAATCATATTCGGCGTTAGGGGAAGCAGTACAACAGAGGAATGCTATGAGTCACTCTAGTATCCGAATACTTATGACTTCCCTAGGGGCTTGGCCCTGGGCTGCCACTCGTCTTCACTGTCGGCGGCGGTGGTAGAACTTTCCGGAAGGAGAGTCCTTCCCTTCTTGGACCCTTCAGCCTCCCCAGTTGGGGCGGCCTTCCTCTTCTTGTCTCCCCTGTCTGGAGGGGGAGAATCTTCTTCTGCCTCCTCGTCTTCGGGGGAGGAGTGTGCCGTAGAGTCATCAGACGGTGAGTCTGATGACGCT
Source organism: Triticum urartu (assembly GCF_003073215.2). Lineage (NCBI taxonomy): Eukaryota > Viridiplantae > Streptophyta > Magnoliopsida > Poales > Poaceae > Triticum > Triticum urartu. The sequence continues at coordinate 369,609,271 of NC_053024.1, forward strand.
TGGCGTCGGGAACTCTTTCGGGTTCCCTTGGCCTTCTTGGTCTTCTCCGGCACCATATAAGGAGCCGGAGTCAGCATCTTCGCCAGGACAGCGTCTTCTGGACCTTCAGGCAAAGGAGCTGGACAGTCGATCTGTCCAGCCGTCTCCTGCCAGTCCTGTCAAAGGTACGGGAGCTTAGATCCCACATAGAGTCAAACTATGGAAAACAAGTATCCCGTGAGAGGTAAAACTGCTTACCGCGCTGGCTTGGCGCTTCGCGCAGAATCCGCGGTCCTCGGTAGTGGGAGGGGGAACCTTAGCGCTCTTGAATAGCACCTTCCAGGCATCTTCATGAGTTGTGTTGAAGAGCCTGTTCGGAGTTCGATGCTGGGCCGGGTCGAACTCCCACAAGTTGAAAGCCCGTTGTTGGCACGGGAGGATCCGGCGGATGAGCATGACCTAGACTACGTTGACGAGTTTGAGCTTCTTGTTCACCATGTTTTGAATACATGTTTGGATTTCGGTCAGCTCTCCCGAACTACCCCAGGACCAGCCCTTCTCTTGCCAAGAGGTGAGCCGCGTGGGGATGCCAGATCGGAACTCGGGGGCTGCTGCCCATTTAGGGTCACGCGGCTCGGTGATGTAGAACCACCCCGATTGCCACCCCTTTATGGTCTCCATGAAGGAGCCCTCGAGCCATGTGACGTTGGGCATGTTGCCCACCATGGCGCCTCCGCACTCCGCCTGGCGGCCGCTCACTACCTTCGGCTTGACATTGAAAGTCTTCAGCCATAAGCCAAAGTGGTGCTTGATGCGGAGGAAGGCCTCGCACACGACGATAAACGCCGAGATGTTGAGGATGAAGTTCGGGGCCAGATCGTGGAAATCCAGGACGTAGTAGAACATGAGCCCCCGGACGAATGGGTGGAGAGGGAATCCCAGTCCGCGGAGGAAATGGGTAAGGAACACTACCCTCTCGTGGGGCCTGGGGGTGGGGATGAGCTGCCCCTCTTCTGGGAGCCGGTGCGCGATGTCATCGGGCAAGTATCCGGCTCTCCTCAGCTTCTTGATGTGTCCCTCCGTGACGGATGAGACCATCCACCTGCCACCCGCTCCGGACATGGTTGGAGAGGGTTGAGGTGGGAAATGCGGACTTGGGCGCTGGAGCTCGAGTATGCGAAAATGGATGAGCAAAGGAGGAGGAAGGCGTGTATGAAAAGGTAAATCCTTATCCCTTTATATGGGCGGACAAAACTATGCGTCCCCACTAGCCTGGTAAAACTCGCTTATCCCCCAAGCGCCGTAATCGATGGCGCGGTTGGGTTACCCACACCCGCATTGATGAGAATTCCGTGATAAGGGGACACGATCTCTGCTTTGACGAGACGTGTCAAAAAACTGCCTCGCGTTATGTGCGGGGCTAGTTAAAGGAAACAGTTCGAATAATCACCGGGCCATGACATAATGTCGTGTTGCCAAAACAAGTCAGCAGGTTAGATTTGTGGAAATATTATTCTCTCTACGGTGGTATGTGGAACTTATTTTGTAGGGTCGGACACTATCCTTGTATTCAAATTCTTCCATCGTATATTCGGAGGAGGAACCCGGCTTGCAATGTCGAAGACAATACTGCGCGCCGGACTCATCGTCATTGTAGCCTAGTTCAGGGGCTACTGAGGGAGTCCTGGATTAGGGGGTCTCCGGACAGCCGGACTATATACTTTGGCCGGACTGTTAGACTATGAATATACAAGATTGAAGACTTCGTCTCGTGTCCGGATGGGACTCTACATGGCGTGGAAGGCAAGCTAGGTAATACAGATATGCGTATCTCCTCCTTTGTAACCGACCTTGTGTAACCCTAACCCTCTCCGGTGTCTATATAAACCGGAGGGTTTTAGTCCATAGGACAACATACAATCATACCGTAGGCTAGCTTCTAAGGTTTAGCCTCTTCGATCTCATGGTAGATCTACTCTTGTACTACCCATATCATCAATATTAATCAAGCAGGACGTAGGGTTTTACCTCCATCAAGAGGGCCCGAACCTGGGTAAAACATTGTGTCCCCTGCCTCCTGTTACCATCCGCCTTAGACGCACAGTTCGGGACCCCCTACCCGAGATCCGCCGGTTTTGACACCGACAGGGAGTCCGTGCGCCTGACGAGGGCCGCAGCAGCGAGGAAGGTGGTGAAGGTCGTGGTGGCGAAGAAGAAAGGGACCGCCTCTTCTTCGTCCGAGCATCACCGGACTCGATCCCCTTCCCCTCCTCCTGCAGACGTCGACACGGAGGTCATATTCGATCTTGGGTCTCTCAGCCCAAGGAGGAAGAGGAAGGCAGCGGAAGAGGAGGTGGAGGATGAGTAAGCATCTTGTCTTTCATCATCTCTGTTCCTTCACACCGCCTAGTTTCCTTGACTTGTTTTCACTCTTGCAGGGACATGGAGACGCTGGCCCAGAGGGTGGCGAAGAGGTCCAGGGCCTCGACAGGTGGCCAGCCCCCAGCGGGCACCTCGAGTGCGCCGCTGGTGGTGGAGAGCAGCCCGAGTTCACCACTCGCTCCCCATCAACGTGTGTTGGGGTACGATCCCTTGGCGCTGACCTTGTCGTGGTTGCAGGAGGAGGACGGAAGCAGGAGGAGCCACTGAGGGCCACCCCCAACACGCCGCCCCAAGGGGCGTCCCTAGCAAGGGTGCCAAGCACCGAGCCCATGCGCATGGAGGAGGAGGAGGCAAATCTGGGCGCCGGTGGCTCCGTCCCGGCACCAAATATCAGCGAGGAGGGGGCCACTTCTTCCCAGCCTGGCGCGGGTGAGTTAGTTGCCCTCTGTCCCTGTTCTTGCTTTCTCTTTTCAAACATTGGTCTTGGCTTCGCCTCATTCCCCTCCTCGGTATCCAGACCCTTCCCTGGCGGACCGGGAGGACATTGACACCGTCATTGAGGAGGTCGCCAGGGACGCCGAGGCCGAGGCCGCCAAGATTGCCGCCGAGGAGGCCACCAAGGGTGCTGCTGAGGATGCCGCCAAGGGGCCGGCCCAGGAGACCGGCAGGGCCGCTGCCGAGGAGGCCGGCAAGGGGCCTGCCGCGGAGGACGGCAAGGTCGCTACCGAGGAGGGGTGGTTGATGACCAACCTTCCTCCTTCGCTGCATCTGGCTCGGGAAAGCACCTGAAGGTGAGCGACGACCTGTTCGTCCACCTCCCAGGGACAGCGAGCACCCGGGCACCCACCGAGGGGGAGGTGTTTGACGACGAGTTGCTCGCCGCCGCCGGGCTTGAGGTTGTTGACGAACCGAGCGCCGGTGGTGGTGGTTCCCAGGAAGAGTGGCTCCTCCAGGCCATGAGCGTCAACTTCCAGAAGCTCTAGGCACTTCACCGTGCCCTCCTGGACAAGGCCAAGTCCAGGATGGCAGCGGTGGACAAGGCGGAGGAAGATCTCGAGGAGCATGTCGCCGAGACACAAGCTTGATTCCACCAGGCCTGTGAGGAACTGAAGTCTGCCCAAGATCTGCTGGCCGAGCGCAAGCATGAGCTTGTCATGAAGCTAGCCGACATCGAGAAGGCCCAGGAGGCGGCGAAAGCACAGGTCACCAAGGACGAGGCCGCTCGGCACCAACATCAGGCCGTTCTGAACTCCCAGGAGGAGGACCTTGCCGCTCATGAGGAATAGTTCGCCGCGACACTCCATGGCAAGGAAGAGGAGGTCGAGAAGCTTGTCCTGCAGCGGACCTGGGAGCTGGAGCAGAGGCACGAGGAGGCACTCAATGCTCAGGCCCAGGTCCAAGCCGGCAAGGTGAACGAGCTGAAGGTGGAGCGGGACGGGCTGAAGAAGCAGGTCCTGGAGCTGACGGAGGAGAGGGCTGTGGCCAAAGGTGCCTTGGCTGACGCGCAGGCCACAGTCCCCGGCAAGGTCGAGCTACTCTCCGAGGCCAATGACTCCATCAGGGATGTGAAGCTGAAGCTGGAGGGCCTCGAGGGGATGCTTTCGGAGGTCAACGCCCGGGAGGACACCCTGACCAAAAATCTGGAGGCCGAGAGGCAGATGCGGAGGAACGCCGCCGCCAACCACACGGATTTTGTGAAGGGCGAAAACCTCTAGATCAGCCGCCTCACCGAAATTGCCGACAGGATCACCACGCAACTTGCTACCATGGGGATGCCGAACATGAGGTATGCCCCGAAGCCAAACGTGAGTCCCAATGCCAAACTGACCCAGTTCTTCAAGGGCGTTCTTGGAGCTCTGGAGCAATTCCTCTCCAACAGAGCGACCTCCCTGGCCAATGAGGCCCGGAAGCTCTGCCAGGGTGTCCTGACCAAGGTCCTCACCAAGGTGGCGTACTGGAACCCCAACCTCGACTTCGATGCCGCGCTGGAGAGCTTGCCAGAGGGTGTGGACCTCGCAGTGCTCGAAGAGTGTATCGAGCCCATCATCAGCCGTGTCAACGGAGTTTGGAGGATAGAGGGCCTGCGCCGGGACTAGGCACCCCGTTTCTCATCGCCGCTGCAGGTTCATGACCAAGACAATTTTTATCTTTAGTTAGAACCGCAGAAACAATTGACGTAATATAACTCTGAAGTACCTTGAAACGATGCATGTTATTTTCCTGTCTGATTGTTCTTTGTATGTACACCCTACACTTAACTGGATAGGCTTGCCGACACACGAACCCAGGCTGTGGTGTTTTGAGGACGGATCCTCGCAACCGGTTGGGTGTGTCTGCGGCCAAGTAAACCACCTTTCCGTTCTCAGCATGGCCGCTTGAATTGTTGAGCGGACTCGAAATAGAACAAGGGCGTTGCCGATAGCGCGAAGGCCACCTTGCCGTTCTCGACGCAGCCGCTTGAACTGTTGAGCGGACTCGAAATAGAACAAGGGCGTTGCCAATAGCGGAAAGCCCCCATCGCGTGCATGTTTTTCATACCAAGAGCAGGATCTCCGAGGAAAACAACCTCATACATAAAAGAATTACTCAAAGTTTCGAATGACTTAGCTTTTCTGTCGCCGCGCGAGCGTTTACTGCATCCGCAAATGATGCCGCTCGTTCGGTCATCTTCTTCCTTGGGGCGACGACCACGACGAAACCACTGCGCCAACTGGACCAGATTTCAACAACAGCGCCCCCTACCTGGCGCCCCAAAGATGTCGGTGAAAATGACACATATGGAATCACTGGGATCCCTTCTACGGTTGGCGGGCGCGGGGTTGTGCAAAGAGCGGGTCTAGTAGCCAGCACAAAGATCGTTTACCTAGGTTCGGGCCGCAAGGATGCGTAATACCCTAGTCCTGCTTTGGTGTATATTTGAGTGTTCTTGAGCTTCCGAACTAGCTGCGGTGCATGCGTAGTCCAAAAGATCCGAATCCTTCTCCAGTACGCCTCGGTCCTCCTTTCATAGGCAAAAAGGGGTCGCCACAGTGGCACACATGAGGTGGAAAGGTAAATAGTGTACAAGCTTATCGCCTGTCATTACGGGACAAGGCGCATTAAATGTGCTCCTTAGGTGTCCCGTTATGTTATTGGGAATGGCAACGAGGCCCATCCCGTCTGTCGCCGTTCCGCCTTGCTCCAACACGCATCCAGGCCAACGAGGCATGCATCGCCACATAAGCTGGTAGGTTGCTGAGATGGCGTGGTGGTAGGGTCTTCATGAAGATCTGCATGCCACCACGCAGGTGCTTGACTAGCTGGATTAGCATCCATGTACTGCCACGTGGGCACTAGCCTCAATTGATGGGTTGGTCGCTGAGCTGGGGCGGTGACGGGGAGGTAAGGTATTGTCGCGGTCCTGCATATATTCTCGGCAAGGGTCTTGCCGGGGTCTTGTGGTCGCCCTCGGCAAGAGTCTTGCCGGGGCCATCTGAGTGTTTTCGGCAAGGAGCCTTGTCGGGGCCTCGGGGGCATCCTCGGCAAGGGGGCTTGCGATTGTCTTGTCTTCTGGTCACCGTCTAGTCTTGTGGGCTCTTTGTCTTCACAAAGATTTGTACGTCACCATGGAGGAGCCTCCCAAGCCTTGGTTCCAATGTGGTTGATGGTGTTGGAACCCTTGGGCTCAAGGGTGGCGCGCTCTGCTGGCGTTGGGCAAGTTGCCCCGGCAAGGTTCTTGCCGGGGCTGCGGAGGCCGCCCCGGCAAGGGTCTTGCCGGGGGAGTCCACCTCGCCCTCTTCCTCTTTGTGTCTCTGGTCTTGGCGTTGTTCTGGTTGTCTTGTGCTTCTGCTTCCTCTGCCCCGCTAGGTATGGCCGTAGGCGCGGCTCTAACTGTCTGCGCACAAGTAATGGGGTACAAAATAGAGCCCCTACTTTTGTGCACCGACATACCCCAATATTCCAGAAACCCTATGGGAGTCAACGAAAATCAATTCCAGCCGCTGCAAGTTCCAGAAACACCAGATCCAATCTAGACACCATCACGGAAAGGTTCGTCATGTCCATTGGTGCCTCTCCGATGATGCGTGAGTAGTTCTTGGTAGATCTTTGGGTCCGTAGTTAGTAGCTAGATGGCTTCCTCTCTCTCGTTTGATTCTAAATACAATGGTCTCTTGGAGGTCCATATGATGTAATTCTTTTGTGGTGTGTTTGTTGGGATCCAATGAACTTTGAGTTTATGATCAGATCTATCTCCTTTTATCCATGAAAGTTATTTGAGTCTTCTTCAATCTCTTATATGCATGATTGCTTATAGCCTCATATTTCTTCTCCAATATTTGGGTTTTGTTTGGCCAACTTGATCTATTTATCTTGCAATGGGAAGAGGTTCTTTGTGATGGGTTCGATCTTACGGTGATTGATCCCAATGACAGAAGGGGAACCGACACGTATGTATTGTTGCCATTAAGGATAACAAGATGGGGTCTATTTCTACATAAATAGATCTTGTCTACATCATGTGATCGTTCTTGTTGCATTACTCTGTTTCCCCATGAACTTAATACACTAGATGCATACTGGATAGCAGTCGATGTGTGGAGTAATAGTAGTAGATGGAGGCAGGAGTTGGTCTACTAATCTTGGACGTGATGCCTATATATTGATCTTTGCCTGGATATCGTCATGATTATCTAGATGTTTTCATGAAGACCGTGAAGGATGGGTGGCCGTCTATCACAAGGGGGTGGACTAGAGTCGTGCGTGCCTTCTGCATGGAGGAGGGCACAATATGGGCATTCCGCTTCACCTTGCTCAGCAACCAGAATGTATTTCACCTCTTTCTTTACCGTCTTTAATAGTACAAGTATACAATTGTGGTTCATCATTCTGTATTTGGTTCTTATGTAATTCTTGAACATATGTACCAATGAATCGAATAATGCATTGGTTATTTGAACCTGATGGATATGAATAAGGCTACAACATGCATTCAAATTCAAATTCAAATATGGTACAATTTGAAATAGCAGCAATTAATTTATGGTGAAATTACGCCCTCCGGGTCGTTACGGCACACACGGTTGGTAAAACACAAACGTTTGCAATGTACACCATAATCCGACACGGTTCATAGAGAGGAAACGTGTGCAAGTATGCACACAGTTGCCGTTTGCACAGCATGTGCGATGTCAGACATTATCACAAATGATGCGGGCAAACTGAACGTTCGTGTTAGTTGCCTTATCATACATGATTCGCAACCATGAACTGTTTCTGATGAAATATGCATCGTAAATGTTGCACAATAGAATAGCGTGTGTGATAGTTGTTGTGTACGACAATGTTACGACGACCCGACGTTTCGTAATCCTTTCCGACACTCATACGATGACTAGCTAACCTTCTTAATTAGTTATCGCATACAGTTTGGGAAAAGCGAATGTCTGTGATTGTATGCTTATCATACACATTCTATAATAGTGAACTGTTTGTGATGGGCCACGCATCATAAACGTAGCACCATAGAATACTGACTGCGATGGCAATGCGAGCACAAACGAGTAGGAGTACTATATGCTCCCTATCCCCGATAGTTTTTGGGTCATGTGGGAAGGACCCCCTATCGCCCACACTCACTTGGCGACGGTTCTAAATGCCATCGCGGAAAGGGGTTAAAAACCGTTTGTATAGCACTGACGCATACCAGTGATTGTCTACTATGCTTGGGGATGTTTTGAACAATAACCTGAAAATGTGGGAAGAATACTTGCCTCATATTGAATTTTCTTATAACTGTTTGTTGCATTCTACTACTAAGATGTGCCCTTTTGAAATTGTGTATGCTTTGCTACCTAGTGCACCTATTATTTTTTGCCTCTTCCATCTTTAGAGAGGGTTAATTTGGATGCTAAACAATGTGCTGAATTGATCTTGAAAATGCATGAGTTAACCAAGGAAGACATTGAGCGTATGAATGCTAAATACAAACTTGCTGGAGATAAGGGTAGTAAACATGTTGTCTTTGCACCTAGAGATCTTGTTTGGTTACATTTATGCAAGGACAGGTTTCCTGGTTTGCACAAGTCAAAGCTTATGCCACGTGTTGATGGTCCCTTGAAGGTGTTAGAGAAAATAAATGATAATGCATACAAACTTGAGCTGCCTGCAGATTTTGGGGTTAGTCTCACTTTTAAGATTGCAGATTTGAAGCCTTATTTGGGTGAGGAAGATGAGCTCCCATCAAGGATGGCTTCAATTCAAGAAGGGGAGTATGATGAGGACATCAATACCATAGTTACAACCACATCCCCTGCTACTATACAATTGGACCAATTACTAGAACTCGTGCAACCCAATTAAATTATCAGGTACTTTCGTTTCTTGGGAATAATTCTAATGTTCATGAGAATATGATGCTACCTAAAATAGATACATTTGCGTTGATTACTAATGAAGGCCCTAGCATGGACAATAGGGATGATCACTGGAGCAGGATCAAGCATGGAGATGAAGGCGTGCTTGAAGGGAACCAAAACGATGTTTCTAATGGAGTTTTCAGTATTTTGAAGCCTCAATGATGACATACAAGGACATGGACAAAATATACAAGATGCCCTTTCATAAATCTCATCCATAGCTTATTGTAGGTGTTGCGCCACCTTAGTTTTGGGGTGTATTTATAGGAGAAAAGGGAGGGAATTTTGTCCACCCTTGCCATGGTGGGACTAAAACACCTCCTGAGTTATTTCCTCTACAATACGGACTCTAAAAATAGCCGATGAAGTATTATTTCGTTTAGACTTGGTTTTGTTTAGATTAATGTTTTCCGTAGTTGCAACTCACGTCCTTTGTATCTGTTCAATGACCAGACCAAGACGTCATATATCCCAACTTGATTAATAAAGCTTTCTTCTTATATTTGTAATATCTAGATTGCAATCTCAGTTTCTTGCTTGTTATTCGTTTGCTTGCGGGAAATAGACCCTCGTGGTTAGGTTGATCGCGCTCCGGCATGGGCAATAACCTCTCGGAGTTGGTTTAGCGATTTCTAAGGTGCGTAGTCTTCGCACATTCGTAGTCAGATCATCAAAGTCGACTTCCACAGAAAACGATAGCTATCTCATGGAAACATCAGGACACCTTTGCGCCTATCAAAGAGAACCTAAAAGGCTACTTCTGACTCGTCTGATGAGTCCTCTAATGAAGAAATGGGTGATGAAATTACCATGTTTGACCAGGCTGCAATCCTTAACAAGCCAACATAGACCCCTTCCCCAGTGAAGGTTTTACCCTCTCCAAGGACTCACCAAGGCATGCTCCCATGCCTCTCACAAAAAAACCTTCGGGTTCAATTATGCAAACTTCTTTGAAGAGTGTTGTGAAGAGTATGCTTCTTACCGAAGGAGATGCCTCTGCCAAGAAGGCCAAGCACAATGTTCCTGCTCCCACAAAGGAAAAAAAGTATGACTTCAAGTTAATGATTGATATCATTTTAAGTGTTGTGTATGATGTTAAAATTGATGATGTGAATAGTTTTGGTTACCTGATGTTACAGAAATGGTAACCAAGCATTTCGTCGAGCTGAAGAAAATATCTAAGAAGTTCAAGAAATCTGCCAAGGACAAGCAAGCTCTCAAGAAAACGAGAAAATAAGCCAAAGCATAGTACAAGATAAAAGTCCTGAACAAAGAAATTGTTGATATCACAAAGGCCCTCAGCGCCATTTCGGAATGAAAAAGTTGAATGGCATTCCAAAATGTGCATGGATGTATCTTAGTTACATGATAGGAAGAACAAAGAAATTGATTGCAATGCAGATCTTGCTCGCAAGACAGTGCAGGAAGAAAAACGTCAAAAGGCACTAGCAAGAGCTGTCAAACCGAAGGGAAAGAAAGATCATCATATTCAGAATGTGACTATTGATGTTGTTCCAATCACATAAGTGCACCCTTGCAGCAAGTTCCACCCTCTCCACCTCATGAGGAAGAACCAGTGCAGCAAGTTGCCACAGAGGAGGTCATCGTTCCTGTGCCTACAGCTCAAGACGAGCAAAATGATGTCATTGACATCTCTATAGAGAAATGAGATGAAGAAAATGCACCACCACAGCCACAAGCCATGATGACCAAACTAATGAAGATATTGAGGTTCAAAAGCCTAATCCCTCGCCTCCTATGCAAGTTGACACTTGTTCTTTGAGCAAGAAGGATGACAAGATAGAGGGGGAGTGAGGGAGTCCTGGACTAAGGGGTCCTCGGGCATCCGGCCTGTTAGCCATGGGTCAGACTGATGGGTTGTGAAGATATGAAGACCGAAGACTGCACCCGTGTCTGGATGGGACTTTCCTTGGCGTGGAAGGCAAGCTTGGCGGCCAACTATGTAGATTCATTTCTTTGTAAGCGACCTTGTGTAACCCTAGATCCTCTCAGTGTCTATATAAATCGGAGGACTTAGTCCGGACCAGATATTCTCATTACCATAGCCATACAAGCTAGAACTCTAGGGTTTAGCCATTACGATCTCAAGGTAGATCAACTCTTGTAATACTCGTATTCATCAATATCAATCAAGCAGGACATAGGGTATTACCTCCATAGAGAGGGCCCGAACCTGGGTAACCATCGTGTCCCCTGTATCCTGTTACCATCGACCTTAGACGCATAGTTCGGGACCCCCTACCCGAGATCCGCCGGTTTTGACACCGACATTGGTGCTTTCATTGAGAGTTCCACTATGATGTTGACGACAGGAACGATGTCTCGCCTTGTTCTCAAGGATAATATCACCACCAGAGGAACGCTGGCTCCAGGCCAAACCCTCCGGCTGGGCGGCTTTACCATGACCGCCCATTCGGTCATTAAGCCGACGATGACCTCTCGGGTCATCGAAAACCCCCTTCGTATCAACTCCGAACACTCCAAGAAGATGGATCCGGCGGAGATTTCGTCCTTAAACAAGCTCCTAGATCGCATCGCCGCCCTGGGGGTCGCTACAGACTACGATCGGATTGGGCTTAAACCCGATAAGAGAGAAATCAAATCTCCACTGATCACCCACCAGATAGCGGTAGTCGAGGAGTCAGTCGACAACTCTTCCTCTGCACTAAGGACGGACTATGTCCGAATCTCCGGTCTCGAAGAGCCGGACACCTACCCGCGAGGAGATGCATCCTGCCCTCCGAACATAGAATCGGATGACGGGCTCAAGAAATTAGTGGACATCCCGGAGCATGATCTGCTAAGTTCGGAAGACCTTCAGACTCCGAATCCAAAACTGGGCCAGGGTTCAGATTTGAATCCACCCACCCACCCGAATACAAGCGCTCTCATGAGCATACAACAACAATCCGAGGAAACTGTCCACCACTTCTGGGCCAGATTCCTTCTTGTCAAAAACACGATTAAAGATTTCCGCGACGAGGAAGCGATCTCAGTGTTCCACAACAATTGCAGGGACGAAGGGATCCTCAATGCCATCAACCGCCATCGCATCCTACACTTCGCTGGCTTGGCAACTATCGTACAGAAGTACAACACAATGGAAAGCGCCTGGAAAACCCAAGCAGCCCATTGGGAATCATCGGTCCCCACTCAACCCCTCATTCAGGCGAAAAGGGCGCACCCTTGCAACACGCCCGGTTCAATAGTAAAGAAATACAAGTCCAATATGGGGCGCGGAACCGTCCTGGAAGGATGGCTCGATGGGCCATGCAAAATACACACAACACCGGATAACAAACCAACACATAGCCTTAGAGCATGTTGGATACTTCGGCAAGTGGCCAAGAGCGGCGAGGATATCCTCACCAAGAATAACCCAGAACAACACCCCCAAAGGACAATGACCCCAAAGTACTGACAGTCTTCAAGACATTCGCCTCAAACAATAAGCGCAAAAGGGCACTTCGCAGCCTCGCTGAAGTCTGTCAAATCACCACAGTAAACCCTTGGAACGACACGGCTATAACCTTTAATGTCGGTGACGAACCAAAATACAGGACAGTCCGAGCACCAGCCGCTTTAGTCCTTAGTCCCATCGTGGACGGCTCTCGACTCACCAAGGTCCTCATGGACGGTGGCAACAGACTAAACCTCATCTATGAGGATACACTCCACAAAATGGAAATAGACAGGAGTTGCATCAAGCAAAGCAGCATGACCTTCCGACGAATCATTCCCAGTAGGGAGGCATGGTGCGCGGGAAAAGTCACACTTGACATGGTATTCGGCACGCCGGAGAATTATCGGTCTGAAGAAATCACCTTCCAAATGGCTCCTTTCAGCAGCATATACCACGCCGGCCTGTTGGGGTGGGATGCTTTTACGCGCTTCCAAGCGGTACCCCATTATGGATACATGAAGCCGAAGATGCCTGGGCCCGACGGTATAATCACTCTAGCTAGTGATCCGGACATAGCACTCCGCACCGAGAATAAAACCACATCCTTGGCCCTCGAGGCATTATCTGAAGCCCTCACGGCCGAAGAATTAACCGCGCTGTGCTCCACGGTGGACAGGGATGATGTGGTCCTAGACAAATGACCCAAATCCACCTCCTTCAAACCAACAGAAGAAATAGTCAAATTCCAAGTCCATCCAACAGACCCCAAGAAGACAGCATCCATCGGAGCACAACTAGACCCAATGGTTGACGCCGTGCTATGAGAGTTCCTGCGCGAGAATTTGGATATATTCGCCTGGCACCCTTCTGATATGCCAGGAATCGCAGGCGAGTTGGCCGAACATAGCCTCAATATATTAAAGGGATATAAACCAGTCAAGCAAACACTGCGGCGCTTTTCCGAACCCAAACGTCAAGCTATGGGGGAGGAGCTAGCCAAGCTAATTGAGGCCAGATTCATCAGAGAAATAAAACATCCGGACTAGCTGGAAAACCTGGTGATGGTACAAAAGAAGGACAAATCCTTGCGGTTGTGCATCGATTTTAAAGACCTCAATAAGGCTTGCCCTAAGGATCCCTTCCCCCTCCCCCGCATTGATCAAATCATTGATGCTACCATAGACACGGCTCACTGTGTTTCCTTGATGCATATTCCGGATACCATCAAACCAAAATGAAGGAGTCTGATCAAGCTGCAACAGCATTCATTACCCCATATCGGCCATTCTACTTCAACACCATGCCCTTCGGGCTCAAGAACGTCGGCGCCACATACCAACGCATGATTCAAACATGCCTGGAGAAGCAGATCGGCAAGACAGTTGAGGCTTATGTGGACGACGTTGTCATCAAAACTAGGCGCGTTGAAACACTAATAGACGATTTACATCTCACATTTGATAACCTCCGTGCGTATGACATTAAGTTCAATCCGGAAAAGTGTGTTTTCGGTGTCCCCGCTAGAAAACAGCTGGGCTTCATCGTTTCCAACAGAGGAATTGAAGCAATCCAGCCAAAATCCGAGCTTTGTCACAATTGGCTACACCAACAAACCTTAAACAAGTCCAGAAGCTCGCGGGTTCCGTGGCAGCTCTAAGCCGCTTTATCTCCAGATTGGGAGAAAAGGCACTTCCACTCTATCGCCTTCTATGGCGAACCGATCACTTCGAGTGGACGGACGCGGTAACAGCCGGACTGGAGGAAATAAAAACCCTTCTTGCAAGCAACCCAATCCTGGCCGCGCCAGACGTCGGCGAACCAATGTTATTATACATATCGGCAACACATCAGGTGGTGAACGCCATGCTCGTCGTTGAACGAGAACAGGACGGACACAAATTCCCGCTTCAGAAGACAATATACTACGTATCCACTGTCCTTACACCATGCAAATCCCGGTACCCCCATTATCAAAATATAGCATATGCGGTCTTCATGGCATCCCGAAAGCTCCGTCACGGTGGCTTCCGAAGTACCACTCAATGACATTATAAACAACCGTGATGCCACGGGCCGGATTGCCAAATGGGCCATTGAGCTCCTTCCATTTGATATTACATACAAACCACGTCGAGCTATTAAATCCCAAGTACTGGCTGACTTCGTCGCTGAATGGACAGAGGCCAAACTCCCTAAAGAGTACGGCGCATATTCCAATTGGGTTATGTATTTCAATGGCTCCAAAATGCTGGCAGGGCTAGGACCGGGCGTCGTTTTAACGTCACCTACTGGAGACGTCGTTCATTATGTACTCCAAATAATATACACAGACTCTGACAATGCAGCCGAATACGGGGCCTTATTCCATGGTCTCCAGATGGCTGTCTCCATGGGCATACAACGCCTGGAAGTGCGCGGGGACTCAAACCTTGCAATATCTCAAATAAATGGAGACTTCGGCGCCAAAGATCCGAAAATGGTAGCTTATCATAATGTCTTCATAAAAATGTCGGCCCGGTTCGAGGGGCTCGAGTTCCATCATGTGGCTCGAGAAAGTAATCAAGTGGCAGACGTTCTTGCTCGCATTAGGGCTAAGCACGACCCCGTCCGACCTAATATCTTTCTGGAAAGGCTTTTTAAGCCATTCGTGGTGTGGCAGGGGGAAAACAGCAACATTAGTCTGGATCTGAACACAACCCCAAATTCCGAACCCACCGATATCGTCGGAGTTTCAACCATCGAAATAACACCATCGGCCCATCTCGTTATGGCAGTCATTGCATCATGGACCGAGCCATTCCTGGCCTACCTTAATAAGAAGGAGCTTCTCGAGGATCAGAATGAGGCCCGCTGCATTGTCCGACGTTCGAAGGCCTACATGGTTCATGACAGAAAGCTCTAGAAGAAAAGCGTTATCGGAGTTCTTCAAAGATGTATCTCCGAGGAAGAGGGGCGGCAGCTCTTGGCGGAAATTCATGCCGGACTCGGCGGTTACCATGCTGTAGCTCGGGCCCTTGTTAGCAAGGCCTTTCGTACATGGTTTTATTGGCCGACGGCCCGAGTAGGTGCACAGGACCTTGTCCAACGTTGCGTGGGATGCCAACTCTTCGCCAACCAAAGCCATATGCCCCCCACTGCCTTACAAACAATTTCATCACTTGGCCTTTTGCGGTCTGGGGACTCGATATGGTTGGACCCCTTAAAGTAGGAAGCCATAAGAGAAAGTATCTGCTGGTCATGGTGCATGAATTCACTAAGTGGATAGAGGCCAAACCAGTCAAAACGGACGAGGCAGGACCGGTAATAGATTTCATATCCGGTGTGGTACACCGTTATGGTGTTCCACATAGCATCATCACTGGTAATGGCTCTAATTTCACAGCCGATGAAGTGAAAACTTGGTGTGCTAATCTGGGCATTAAGCTCGATTACGCCTCTGTCTATCACCCGCAGACAAACGGTCAAGTCGAACGGGCTAATCGTCTTATTATGAGCGGCATCAAACCTAGACTAGTGCGGTCTTTGAAAGAATTAGACAAGCACTGGATGGAGGAACTTGACTCCATACTCTGGGGGCTGCGGACCACGCCCAACCGGACTACTGGATATACACCTTTCTTCATGGTGTACGGTGCGGAAGCAGTGTTACCCTGTGACATTATTCATGACTCACCTCGAGTGCGCATGTACGAAGAGAGAGAGGCTGAGCTAGATCGGCAGGACAGCTTAGATGACCTGGAGGAGGAGCGCGACATCGCAAAAGCCCGTTCCGCATTTTATCAACAGTAGGCTCACAAGTATCAAAGCAGAGTAGTGCGGGCCAAGACTTATAACATTGGTGAAGTCGTTCTACGCCTGCCGGAGAAGAAAAAGGACAAACTCAAGCCCAAGTGGGAGGGTCCCTTCATCATTGATGAAGTTCTCACCGGAGGAGCATACCGCCTGCGTGATGCGTCAGACAATCGACTAGAGCCGAATCCCTGGAACGCGGCCAGACTCCGAAGATTCTATGCGTAGCACCGAACTCTTTGTTCGTATCCTTCCTCTTATTGATTTTCATCATTTTTCTCTCTTTTCGTTTTTTCTCTTTAGCCTTAAAGGCTTTCATGCGGTTAGACCATGCACCCCCGACGCATACATCTTCAAGTATGTACGTCTCTCATACCTGGGGGCTTCTTGGACAGAAGCTTGCTATTTCTATTTTCCGAGCATAAAGCTCATCACATATGCGTTTTTTTCCCATATGTACCTTTTCTTTGCCATTATATGCATCGATATGACTTAAGTTTTGGCCAAGCTGGGTTGCCTGGCTCCTGTGCTTATGCCCTACGTTCTCGTTAGTTCAGCTAGGGCATAAAGGGAGCACCTCTGTGAATGTTACTTCCGGGTCATCCAGATGTGTACCTAAGACTGGGTGAAGCCGAAAGCTAGCGTTCTTAAGGGAATATTCGGTCGGTGAATTAAAGATGTTTTTGCACTCACTCCATCATGAACCCCCAGAAGTCATGTACACTGTGATTTTTTCATCATAGTCCGGACATGCACGTAGATGCATGCACACCCAGGGAAAGGAACCCTTAACGGAACTATTCTCTCTGGAAGATGTTTCTTACAATTTCAATGCAATATAACATAACTAGCTGGATACAACTTGTCTGTTCAAGCACCTATGACCCCTACACCTGGTTTCCATGCATACCTCGGTTTATTTTGCCGCTCGGGTATTTGGAAACACTCCGCACCTTCGGGTCGAGAGATAGAAACAAAAAGGTCGGCCATGGCAATCGTTTTACAATCCAGCTAGAAGGAAAGTACATAGTTGCTTAGGATTTAAAAACTTCCTCCTCTATACCGTCCAACAGGCGGTCTAATTTACAATCTTGTTGAGAGTATCTAATAGCCACCTCTACTTGGCCATATACTAAACTAACGATAATTTCTTCCCCATTTGACCCTAGCGGTCTGTTGGAAATATGCCCTAGAGGCAATAATAAAAGCATTATTATTATATTTCCTTGTTCATGATAATTGTCTTTATTCATGCTATAATTGTGTTATCCGGAAATCGTAATACATGTGTGAATAACAGACACCAACATGTCCCTAGTAAGCCTCTAGTTGACTAGCTCGTTGATCAACAGATAGTCATGGTTTCCTGACTATGGACATTGGATGTCATTGATAACGAGATCACATCATTAGGAGAATGATGTGATGGACAAGACCCAATCCTAAACATAGCATAAAGATCGTATAGTTCATTTGCTAGAGTTTTTCCAATGTCAAGTATCTTTTCCTTAGACCATGATATCGTGTAACTCCCGGATACCGTAGGAGTGCTTTGGGTATACCAAACGTCACAAGTAACTGGGTGACTATAAAGGTAGACTACGGGTATCTCCGAAAGTATCTGTTGGGTTGACAAGGATCAAGACTGGGATTTGTCACTCCGTATGACGGAGAGGTATCACTGGGCCCACTCAGTAATGCATCATCATAATGATCTCAAAGTAACCAAGTGTCTGGTCACGGGATCATGCATTACGGTACGAGTAAAGTGACTTGCCGGTAACGAGATTGAACGAGGTATTGGGATACCGACGATCGAATCTCGGGAAAGTAACATATCGATTGACAAAGGGGAATTGCATACGGGGTTGCTTGAATCCTCGACATCGTGGTTCATCCGATGAGATCATCGTGGAGCATGTGGGAGCCAACATGGGTATCCAGATCCCGCTGTTGGTTATTGACCGGAGAGTCGTCTCGGTCATGTCTGCCTGTCTCCCGAACCCGTAGGGTCTAGACACTTAAGGTTCGGTGACGCTAGGGTTGTGAAGATATGTATATGCAGTAACCCGAATGTTGTTCGGAGTCCCGGATGAGATCCCGGACGTCACGAGGAGTTCCGGAATGGTCCGGAGGTAAAGAATTATATATAGGAAGTGCTATTTCGGCCATCGGGACAAATTTCGGGGTCACCGGTATTGTACGGGACCACCGGAAGGGTCCCGGGGGTCCACCGGGTGGGGCCACCTGCCCCGGGGGCCACATGGGCTGTAGGGGGTGCGCCTTGGCCTATATGGGCCAAGGGCACCAGCCCCAAAAGGGCCCATGCGCCTAGGGTTTGGGGGAAACCCTAAAGGGGGCGCCCCTTGCTTGGGGGGCAAGCCCCCCACCCCTTGGCCGCCGCCCCCCTAGGAGATTGGATCTCCTAGGGCCGGCTCCCCCCCTAGACACCCCTATATATAGTGGGGGAGATGGAGGACATCATACCTCAGCCTTTTGGCGCCTCCCTCTCCCCTGTTACATCTCTCTCTCGTAGTATAGGCGAAGCCCTGCTACTGTGACGCCCTGCATCCACCACCACGCCGTCGTGCTGTTGGATCTTCATCAACTTCTCCTTCCCCCTTGCTGGATCAAGAAGAAGGAGACGTTACGCTGACCGTACGTGTGTTGAACGCGGAGGTACCGTCCGTTCGGTGCTAGGATCCGGTGATTTGGATCACGTCGTGTTCGACTACCTCATCCCCGTTCTTTGAACGCTTCCGCTCGCGATCTACAAAGGTATGTAGATGCATCCGATCACTCGTTGCTAGATGAACTCATAGATGGATCTTGGTGAAGCCGTAGGAAAATTTTTGTTTTCTGCAACGTTCCCCAACAGTGGCATCATGAGCTAGGTCTATGCGTAGTTCTTCTTGCGCGAGTAGAACACAATTTTTTGTGGGCGTAGATGTTGTCAACTTTCTTGCCACTACTAGTCTTATCTTGCTTCAACGGTATTGTGGGATGAAGCGGCCCGGACTAACCTTACACGTATGCTTACGTGAGACCGGTTCCACCGACTAACATGCACTAGTTGCATAAGGTGGCTGGCGGGTGTCTGTCTCTCCTACTTTAGTTGGAGCGGATTTGATGAAAAGGGTCCTTATGAAGGGTAAATAGAAGTTGACAAATCACGTTGTGGCTTTCACGTAGGTAAGAAAACGTTCTTTCTAGAACCCTAATTCAGCCACGTAAAACTTGCAACAACAATTAGAGGACGTCTAACTTGTTTTTGCAGCAAGTGCTTTGTGATATGATATGGCCAAAGTTTTGATGAATTATGAATGATCTATATATGATGTATGAGTTGTTCATGCTATTGTAATAGGAATCACGACTTGCATGTCGATGAATATGACAACCGGCAGGAGCCATAGGAGTTGTCTTTATTTTTTGTATGACCTGCGTGTCATTGAGAAACGCCATGTAAATTACTTTACTTTATTGCTAAACGCGTTAGCCATAGTAGTAGAAGTAATAGTTGGCGAGCAACTTCATGGA
The DNA here is from genome assembly GCF_003073215.2 of Triticum urartu. Lineage (NCBI taxonomy): Eukaryota > Viridiplantae > Streptophyta > Magnoliopsida > Poales > Poaceae > Triticum > Triticum urartu. The sequence continues at coordinate 369,628,780 of NC_053024.1, forward strand.
GACACGATGATGGAGATCATGATGATGGAGATCATGGTGTCAAGCCGGTGACAAGATGATCATGGAGCCCCAAGATGGAGATCAAAGGAGCTATGTGATATTGGCCATATCATGTCACGTTTATTATTTGATTGCATGTGATGTTTATCATGTTTTGCATCTTGTTTACTTAGAACGACGGTAGTAAATAAGATGATCCCTCATAATAATTTCAAGAAGTGTTCCCCCTAACTCTGCACTGTTGCGACAGTTCGTTGTTTCAATGCACCACGTGATGATCGGGTGTTTGATCCAAACGTTCACATACAACGGGTGTAAGACAGATTTACACATGCAAACACTTAGGTTGACTTGACGAGCCTAGCATGTACAGATATGGCCTCGGAACACAGAAGACCGAAAGGTCGAGCATGAGTCGTATAGAAGATACGATCAACATGAAGATGTTCACCGACGTTGACTAGTCCGTCTCACGTGATGATCGGACACGGCCTAGTTGACTAGGATCATGTTATACTTAGATGACTAGAAGAGGGATGTCTATCTAAGTGGGAGTTCATTGAATAATTTGATTAGATGAACTTAATTATCATGAACTTAGTCTAAAATATTTACAATATGTCTTGTAGATCAAATGGCCAACGTAGTCCTCAACTTCAACGCGTTCCTAGAGAAAACCAAGCTGAAAGACGATGGCAGCAACTATACGGACTGGGTCCGGAACCTGAGGATCATCCTCATAGCTGCCAAGAAAGATTATGTCCTACAAGCACCACTAGGTGACCCGCCTGTCCCACAGAACCAAGACGTTATGAACGCTTGGCAGACACGTGCTGATGACTACTCCCTCGTTCAGTGCGGCATGCTTTACAGTTTAGAGCCGGGGCTCCAAAAGCATTTTGAGAGACATGGAGCATATGAGATGTTCGAAGAGCTGAAAATGGTTTTTCAAGCTCATGCCCGGGTCGAGAGATATGAAGTCTCCGACAAATTCTTTAGCTGTAAGATGGAGGAAAATAGTTCTGTCAGTGAGCACATACTCACTATGTCTGGGTTACATAACCGCTTGACTCAGCTGGGAGTTAATCTCCCGGATGATGCGGTCATTGACAGAATCCTCCAGTCGCTTCCACCAAGCTACAAGAGCTTTGTGATGAACTTCAATATGCAGGGGATGGAAAAGACCATTCCTGAGGTATTTGCAATGCTGAAATCAGCAGAGGTAGAAGTCAAGAAGGAACATCAAGTGTTGATGGTCAATAAAACCACTAATTTCAAGAAGGGCAAGGGTAAAAAGAACTTCAAGAAGGACGGCAAGGGAGTTGCCGCGCCCGGCAAGCAAGCTGCTGGGAAGAAGCCAAAGAATGGACCCAAGCCCGAGACTGAGTGCTTTTATTGCAAGGGAAGTGGTCACTGGAAGCGGAACTGCCCCAAATACTTAGCAGACAAGAAGGCCGGCAAAACAAAAGGTATATATGATATACATGTAATTGATGTGTACCTTACTAGTACCCGTAGTAGCTCCTGGGTATTTGATACCGGTGCAGTTGCTCACATTTGTAACTCAAAGCAGGGGCTGCGGAATAAGCGGAGACTGGCAAAGGACGAGGTGACGATGCGCATCGGGAATGGTTCCAAGGTCAATGTGATCGCCGTCGGCACGCTACCTCAATATTTGCCTTCGGGATTAGTTTTAAACCTTAATAATTGTTATTTAGTGCCAGCTTTGAGCATGAACATTGTATCGGGATCTCGTTTAATTCGAGATGGCTACTCATTTAAATCCGAGAATAATGGTTGTTCTATTTATATGAGAGATATGTTTTATGGTCATGCTCCTATGGTGAATGGTTTATTCTTAATGAATCTTGAGCGTAACACTACACATATTCATAGTGTGAGTACCAAAAGATGTAAGGTTGATAATGATAGTCCCACATATTTGTGGCACTGCCGCCTTGGTCACATAGGTGTCAAACGCATGAAGAAGCTCCATGCTGATGGACTTTTAGAGTCTCTTGATTATGAATCATTTGACATGTGCGAACCATGCCTCATGGGTAAAATGACTAAGACTCCGTTCTCAGGAACAATGGAGCGAGCAACCAACTTATTGGAAATCATACATACTGATGTGTGCGGTCCAATGAGCGTTGAGGCTCGCGGTGGCTATCGTTATGTTCTCACCCTCACTGATGACTTGAGTAGATATGGGTATATCTACTTAATGAAACACAAGTCTGAAACCTTTGAAAAGTTCAAGGAATTTCAGAGTGAGGTTGAGAATCAACGTGACAGGAAGATCAAGTTTCTACGATCAGATCGTGCAGGAGAATACTTGAGTCACGAATTTGGCACACACTTAAGAAAATGTGGAATAGTTTCACAACTCACGCCGCCTAGAACACCTCAGCGTAATGGTGTGTCCGAACGTCGTAATCACACTTTATTAGATATGGTGCGATCTATGATGTCTCTTACCGATTTACCGCTATCTTTTTGGGGCTATGCTTTAGAGACTGCCGCATTCACTTTAAATAGGGCTCCGTCGAAATCCGTTGAGACGACACCGTATGAATTATGGTTTGGGAAGAAACCTAAGATGTCGTTTCTAAAAGTTTGGGGATGCAATGCTTATGTCAAGAAACTTCAACCTGAAAAGCTCGAACCCAAGTCGGAAAAATGCGTCTTCATAGGATACCCTAAAGAAACTGTTGGGTATACCTTCTACCTCAGATCCGAAGGCAAGATCTTTGTTGCCAAGAATGGATTCTTTCTAGAGAAAGAGTTTCTCTTGAAAGAAGTAAGTGGGAGGAAAGTAGAACTTGATGAAGTATTACCTCTTGAACCGGAAAATGGCGCAACTCAAGAAAATGTTCCTGAGGTGCCTGCACCGACTAGAGAGGAAGTTAATGATAATGATCAAGATACTTCTGATCAAGCTCCTACTGAAATTCGAAGGTCCACAAGGACACGTTCCGCACCAGAGTGGTACGGCAACCCTGTCTTGGAAATCATGTTGTTAGACAACGGTGAACCTTCGAACTATGAAGAAGCGATGGCGGGCCCGGATTCCGACAAATGGCTAGAAGCCATGAAATCCGAGATAGGATCCATGTATGAAAATGAAGTATGGACTTTGACTGACTTGCCCGTTGAACGGCGAGCCATAGAAAATAAATGGATCTTTAAGAAGAAGACAGACGCGGATGGTAATGTGACCATCTATAAAGCTCGGCTTGTCGCTAAGGGTTATCGACAAGTTCAAGGGGTTGACTACGATGAGACTTTCTCACCGGTAACGAAGCTAAAGTCCGTTCGAATCATGTTAGCAATTGCCGCATTTTACGATTATGAGATATGGCAAATGGACGTCAAAACGGCCTTCCTTAATGGTTTCCTTAAGGAAGAATTGTATGTGATACAGCCGGAAGGTTTTGTCGATCCTAAGAATGCTGACAAAGTGTGCAAGCTCCAACGCTCGATTTATGGGTTGGTGCAAGCATCTCGGAGTTGGAACATTCGCTTTGATGAGATGATCAAAGCGTTTGGGTTTACGCAGACTTATGGAGAAGCCTGCGTTTACAAGAAAGTGAGTGGGAGCTCTGTAGCATTTCTCATATTATATGTAGATGACATACTTTTGATGGGAAATGATATAGAACTCTTGGACAGCATCAAGGCCTACTTGAATAAGAGTTTTTCAATGAAGGACCTTGGAGAAGCTGCGTATGTATTAGGCATCAAGATCTATAGAGATAGATCAAGACGCCTCATAGGTCTTTCAAAAAGCACATACCTTGATAAGATATTGAAGAAGTTCAATATGGACCAGTCTAAGAAGGGGTTCTTGCCTGTGTTACAAGGTATGAAATTGAGCTCAGCTCAATGTCCGACCACGGCAGAAGATATAGAAGAGATGAGTGTCATCCCCTATGCCTCAGCCATAGGTTCTATTATGTATGCCATGCTGTGTACCAGACCTGATGTAAACCTTGCCGTAAGTTTGGTAGGAAGGTACCAAAGTAATCCCGGCAAGGAACACTGGACAGCGGTCAAGAATATCCTGAAGTACCTGAAAAGGACTAAGGAAATGTTTCTCGTTTATGGAGGTGACGAAGAGCTCGTCGTAAAGGGTTACGTCGACGCTAGCTTCGACACAGATCTGGATGACTCTAAGTCACAAACCGGATACGTGTATATTTTGAATGGTGGGGCAGTAAGCTGGTGCAGTTGCAAGCAGAGCGTCGTGGCGGGATCTACATGTGAAGCGGAGTACATGGCAGCCTCGGAGGCAGCACATGAAGCAATATGGGTGAAGGAGTTCATCACCGACCTAGGAGTCATACCCAATGCGTCGGGGCCAATCAAACTCTTTTGTGACAACACTGGAGCTATTGCACTTGCCAAGGAGCCCAGGTTTCACAAGAAGACAAGGCACATCAAGCGTCGCTTCAACTCCATTCGTGAAAATGTTCAAGATGGAGACATAGAGATTTTTAAAGTACATACGGACCTGAATATAGCAGATCCGTTGACTAAACCTCTCCCTAGGGCAAAACATGATCAACACCAGAATTCCATGGGTGTTCGATTCATCACAATGTAACTAGATTATTGACTCTAGTGCAAGTGGGAGACTGTTGGAAATATGCCCTAGAGGCAATAATAAAAGCATTATTATTATATTTCCTTGTTCATGATAATTGTCTTTATTCATGCTATAATTGTGTTATCCGGAAATCGTAATACATGTGTGAATAACAGACACCAACATGTCCCTTGTAAGCCTCTAGTTGACTAGCTCGTTGATCAACAGATAGTCATGGTTTCCTGACTATGGACATTGGATGTCATTGATAACGAGATCACATCATTAGGAGAATGATGTGATGGACAAGACCCAATCCTAAACATAGCATAAAGATCGTATAGTTCATTTGCTAGAGTTTTTCCAATGTCAAGTATCTTTTCCTTAGACCATGATATCGTGTAACTCCCGGATACCGTAGGAGTGCTTTGGGTATACCAAACGTCACAAGTAACTGGGTGACTATAAAGGTAGACTACAGGTATCTCCAAAAGTATCTGTTGGGTTGACACGGATCAAGACTGGGATTTGTCACTCCGTATGACGGAGGGGTATCACTGGGCCCACTCAGTAATGCATCATCATAATGAGCTCAAAGTAACCAAGTGTCTGGTCACGCGATCATGCATTACGGTACGAGTAAAGTGACCTGCCGGTAACGAGATTGAACGAGGTATTGGGATACCGACGATCGAATCTCGGGCAAGTAACATATCGATTGACAAAGGGAATTGCATACGGGGTTGCTTGAATCCTCGACATTGTGGTTCATCCGATGAGATCATAGTGGAGCATGTGGGAGCCAACATGGGTATCCAGATCCCGCTGTTGGTTATTGATCGGAGAGTCATCTCGGTCATGTCTGCCTGTCTCCCGGACCCGTAGGGTTTACACACTTAAGGTTCGGTGACGCTAGGGTTGTGAGGATATGTATATGCAGTAACCCGAATGTTGTTCGGAGTCCCGGATGAGATCCCGGACATCACGAGGAGTTCCGGAATGGTCCGAAGGTAAAGAATTATATATAGGAAGTGCTATTTTGGCCATCGGGACAAATTTCGGGGTCACCGGTATTGTACCGGGACCACCGGAAGGGTCCCGGGGGTCCACCGGGTGGGGCCACCTGCCCCGGGGGCCACATGGGCTGTAGGGGGTGCGCCTTGGCCTATATGGGCCAAGGGCACCAGCCCCAAAAGGGCCCATGCGCCTAGGGTTTGGGGAAACCCTAAAGGGGGGCGCCCCCTTGCTTGGGGGGCAAGCCCCCCACCCCTTGGCCGCCGCCCCCTAGGAGATTGGATCTCCTAGGGACGGCTCCCCCCCTAGACACCCCTATATATAGTGGGGGAGATGGAGGACATCATACCTCAGCCTTTTGGTGCCTCCCTCTCCCCTGTTACATCTCTCTCTCGTAGCATAGGCGAAGCCCTGCTACTGTGACGCCCTGCATCCACCACCACGCCGTCGTGCTGTTGGATCTTCATCAACTTCTCCTTTCCCCTTGCTGGATCAAGAAGAAGGAGACGTTACGCTGACCGTACGTGTGTTGAACGCGGAGGCACCGTCCGTTCGGTGCTAGGATCTCCGGTGATTTGGATCACGTCGTGTTCGACTACCTCATCCCCGTTCTTTAAACGCTTCCGCTCGCGATCTACAAAGGTATGTAGATGCATCCGATCACTCGTTGCTAGATGAACTCATAGATGGATCTTGGTGAAGCCGTAGGAAATTTTTTGTTTTCTGCAACGTTCCCCAACACGGTCCGACCCAGGCCATGTGATTCGGATCCAGCTTGGTATATCGTGTTTTCACCATGGCACAGGCCTCTCGCGCACCCTCTCGACAGGCCGATATCTTCCATAGTCGGATACGCCACCGCGCTCCCTTGAATAGCTCTACAAGCTTCTCCATACTTCCTGGAGGGGAGTCTGATGGCCATAAGGCCTTGGATACACTCAGCATTGCCTGCCAAGCTTGCTCGTGCAACTGCGACAGCCCTTGCAGAAGATCACTTGATGATCCGGACACCTCCTCTTCGGGACGGCCCGTCAATACACCTGCAATCACAGCTATATCAGCTACTTTTACTTCCAAACTGTTATAAGGTAAATACGGCCACATACTGAATATGTCGCCCGCAGTTTTTTGTTCTCCTTCACGGAGTTGGCCAGCTGGGCCCGCACATCCTTCAGCTCTTCGCCCAGCCGGGTGTTTGCATCTTGGAGTTTGTTTTTCTCCTGTCTAACACGGGTCAAAACCCGCTCGCCTGTGGCATGCAGTCTTTTCGACTCTTTTTCCTCCAATGGGTCCGACGATCCTGTTATGAGATAAAGCCGCAGCGTTAATACGGTCGCTATGCAATAACTGTTTCTCGATGGAGGGAAATATCACCGGAAGACATCGCTTTGGATTTTTCCAGTTCGGCGATCACTATGTATAACTGCGTTCGGCACTTTTCTAGCTCTTGGGCTAGCATGTCGTTCTTCTCCGACAGAACCTGGTCATACAGCAATCCTCAAATCAGTTGTCCCAACTACTTTAAGTCTTGGGGGCTACTGGCATATGATTATCATAGTCAGACAAAGTAAACTTACCTGGACATCTTTTAAATGCTGCTTTGTGGCTCTGTTAAGCCCATCTCGAGCAGCTCAGATATATGCATCAGCCGAGCTGAAGGCGTTAAATGCCTCTTCTGAAAAGCCAGGGTCTTGTAAAACGGCCCTGCGGCACCGATGATTCATGGCGCTCTCCACTTCCGAGTTGGTGAGGGATACATCATCCGAATCCACGGCCGGAGGACAGTCCAGCATAACCCCTGCATCAGCCCCCATCTTGACGGCAGGATCTGGATCATGGCTGCGGGAAATATGACCGGCCGGACCCCCGGATATAGTCCGGCACACCTTTTGAGAGAGACTCACATGATTTGAAAATTATTAGAATACTCCATGTGCTTCACTTATATCTTTTGAGCTATATAGTTTTTGCTCTAGTGCTTCACTTATATCTTTTAAAGCACGGTGGTGGTTTTATTTTATAGAAATAATTGATCTCTCATGCTTCACTTATATTATTTTGAGAGTCCTTTAGAACAACATGGAAATTTTCTTTTAGGAATAATATAAAAACTTTCATAGAAGTGCATTGAATACTATGAGAAGTTTGATACTTGATAATTGTTTTGAGATATGGAGATGGTGATATTAGAGTCGTGCTAGTTGAGTAGTTCTGAATTTGAGAAATACTTGTGTTAAAGTTTGTGATTCGCATAGCATGCACGTATGGTGAACCGTTATGTGATGAAGTCGGAGCATGATTTATTTATTGATTGTCTTCCTTATGAGTGCGGTCGGGGACGAGCAATGGTCTTTTCCTACCAATCTATCCCCCTAGGAGCATGCGCATAATACTTTGTTTCGATAACTAATAGATTTTTGCAATAAGTATGTGAGTTCTTTATGACTAATGTTGAGTCCATGGATTATACGCACTCTCACCCTTCCACCATTGCTAGCCTCTCTAGTATCGCGCAACTTTCGCCGGTACCATAAACCCACCATATACCTTCTTCAAAACAGCCACCATACCTACCTATTATGGCATTTCCATAGCCATTCAGATATATATTGCCATGCAACTTTCCATCGTTTCGTTATTATGACACGCTTCATCATTGTCATATTGCTTGCATGGTCATGTAGTTGACATCGTATTTGTGGCAAAGCCACCGTTCATAATTCTTCATACATGTCACTCATGCATCATTGCACATCCCAGTACACCAACGGAGGCATTCACATAGAGTCATATTTTGTTCTAAGTATCGAGTTGTAATTCTTGAGTTGTAAGTAAATAAAGTGTGATGATCATCATTATTAGAGCATTGTCCCAAGTGAGGAAAGGATGTTGGAGACTATGATTCCCCCACAAGTTGGGATGAGACTCCGGACGAAAAAAGGAAAGGCCATAAAAAAGAGAAGTACCAAAAAAATGAGAGAAAAAGAGAGAAGGGACAATGCTACTATCCTTTTTCCACACTTGTGCTTCAAAGTAGCACCATGATCTTCATGATAGAGAGTATCCTATGATATCACTTTCATATACTAGTGGGAATTTTTCATTATAGAACTTGGCTTGTATATTCCAATGATGGGCTTCCTCAAAATGCCCTAGGTCTTCATGAGCAAGCAAGTTGGATGCACACCCACTTAGTTATTTTGTTGAGCTTTCATACACTTATAGCTCTAGTGCATCCGTTGCATGGCTATCCCTACTCACTCACATTGATATCTATTGATGGGCATCTCCATAGCCCGTTGATACGCCTAGTTGATGTGAGACTATCTTCTCCTTTTTGTCTTCTCCACAACCACCATTCTATTCCACCATAGTGCTATATCCCTGGATCACGCTCATGTATTGCGTGAAGATTCAAAATAATTTGAGAACATCAAAAGTATGAAACAATTGCTTGGCTTGTCATCGGGGTTGTGCATGATTTAAATATTTTGTGTGGTGAAGAGAGAGCATAGCCAGACTATATGATTTTTTAGGGATAACTTTCTTTGGCCATGTTATTTTGAGAAGACATGATTGCTTAGTTAGTATACTTGAAGTATTATTATTTTTATGTTAATAATAAACTTTTATCTTGAATCTTTCGGATCTGGACATTCATGCCACAATAAAGAAAATTACATTGAGAAATATGTTAGAAAGGATTCCACATCAATTTTTTTATCATTTACCTACTCGAGGATGAGCAGGAATTAAGCTTGGGGATGCTTGATACGTCTCCAACGTATCTATAATTTTTGATTGCTCCATGCTATTATATTATCTATTTTGGATGTTAATGGGCTTTATTTTACACTTTTATATCATTTTTGGGACTAACCTACTAACCGGAGGCCCAACCCAAATTGATGTTTTCTTGCCTATTTTAGGGTTTCGAAGAAAAGGAATATCCAATGGAGTCCAAACGGAATGAAACCTACGGGAATGTGATTTTCTCAGCAAACGTGATCCTGGAGACTTGGAGTGTGCATCAAGAAACGATCGAGGAGGGCACGAGGCAGGGGGCGCGCCTACCCCCTGGGCGCGCCCTCCACCCTCGTGGGCCCCTCGTTGCTCCACCGACGTACTTCTTCCTCCTATATATATATATATATATCCACGTACCCCCCAAACATCCAGGAGCACCACAAAAACCTAATTCCACCACCGCAACCTTCTGTACCCGAGATATCCCATCTTGGGGCCTTTTCTGGAGCTCCACCGGAGGGGGCATTGATCATAGGGGGCCTCTACATCAACTCCATGGACTCTCTGGTGATGTGTGAGTAGTTTACGATATCATGTGGTGAATAAAAATATAGCCTTAAGTAAAGTTATCGATAAACGAAGATGAAAGAGGGGATGCCTTCCGGGGCATCCCCAAGCTTAGGCTTTTGGTTGTCCTTGAATTTTACCTTGGGGTGCCTTGGGCATCCCCAAGCTTAGTCTCTTGTCACTCCTTGTTCCAAAATCCATCAAATCTTTACCCAAAAACTTGAAAACTTCACAACACAAAACTCAACAGAAAATCTCATGAGCTCCGTTAGTATAAGAAAACAAACCACCACTTTAAGGCATTGTAATGAACTCATTCTTTATTTATATTGGTGTTAAACCTACTGTATTCCAACTTCTCTTTGGTTCATACCCACTGATACTAGCCATAGTCATCAAAATAAGCAAACAACACACGAGAAACAGAATCTGTCAAAAACAGAACAGTCTGTAGTAATCTGTAGGTTTCGAATACTTCTGTAACTCAAAAAATCCTGAGGAATCAAATTACTGCCGAGAAACAGAATCCTAAATAATTTGTATATTGATCTACTTCAGTTGGAATTCCTATTTTATCGCTCTTTGGTAAAAAAAATGAAAATTATTCTCATGAGCGCATACTTTCTGTTTTTTTCAGCAAGATCAAATAACACTCACCCAAGAAGATCCTAAAGGATTTACTTGGCACAAACACTAATTAAAACATTAAAAACACAATAATAACTGAGGATAGATGATTTATTTATTACTAAACAGGAAGAAAAAGCAAGGAACAAAAATAAAATTGGGTTGCCTCCCAACAAGTGCTATCATTTAACGCCCCTAGCTAGGCATAAAAACAAGAATAGATCTAGGTATTGCCATCTTTGGTATGCAATCCATATGTGGATCTCATAATAGATTCATAAGGTAATTTAATTTTCTTTCTAGGAAAGTGTTCCATGCCTTTCCTTCACGGAAATTGGAATCTCATATTTCCTTCTTTCATGTCAATAATTGCACCAATCGTTATAAGGAAAGGTCTAATAGGACATGTAGGATTGCAATCTATATCAAGAACGATGAAATATACGTGCACATAATTCATATTTTCAAAACTAAGAACATCATTAATCCTTCCCATAGGTTTCTTAATGGTGGAATCCGCAAGGTGCAAATTTAAAGAACAATCATCAAATTCACGGAAACCTAGCACATCACACAAATTTTTTGGAATTGTGGAAACACTAGCACCCAAATTACATAAAGCATATCATTCATGATCTTTAATTTTAATTTTAATAGTAGGTTCCCACTCATCATAAAGTTTTCTAGGGATGGAAACTTCTAATTCAAGTTTTTCTTCATAAGATTGCATTAAAGCATCAACGATATATTTAGTAAAGGCCTTATTTTGATCATAAGCATGAGGAGAATTTAACACGGATTGCAAAAAGGAAATACAATCTATCAAAGAGAAATTATCATAATTAAATTCCTTGAAATCGAAAATAGTGGGTTCATTGCTATGTAAAGTTTTGACCTCTTCAATCCCACTTTTACCAATTTTTGCATCAAGATCTAAAAACTCTGAATCATTGAGACGCCTTTTTACTAAAGTTGACTCATCTCCAGTCCCATCTTTATCAAGATTCATATTGGAAAACAAATATTTAATAGGAGACACATCAATCACTTTTAGATCTTCATCATTATTATTATGAAAACTAGAAGAACACACTTTCTCAAAGCAATATTTTTTAGCACGCATCCTAGCGGTTCTTTCTTTGCACTCATCAATGGAAATTCTCATGGCTTTGAGAGACTCATTGATATCATGCTTAGGAGGAATAGATCTAAGTTTCAAAGAATCAACATCAAGAGAAATTCTATCCACGTTCCTAGCCAACTCATCAATCTTAAGCAATTTTTCTTCAAGCAAAGCATTGAAATTCTTTTGTGAATTCATAAATTCCTGAACACAAGTCTCAAAATCAGAGGGCATCTTATTAAAATTTCCATAAGAGTTGTTGTAGGAATTGCCATAATTATTAGAGGAATTACTAGGGAACGGCCTAGAATTAAAATTTCCTCTATACGCGTTGTTACCAAAATTGTTCCTACCAACAAAATTCACATCCATAGATTCATTATTATTCTCAATCAAGGTGTACAAAGGCATATCGTTAGGATCAGAAGAAACACTTATACTAGCAAACAATTTCATAAGTTCATCCATCTTTCCACTTAAAACATTAATCTCTTCAATAGCATGAACTTTTTTACTAGTGGATCTTTCGGTGTGCCATTGAGAATAATTAACCATAATATTATCTAGGAGTTTAGTAGCTTCTCCTAAAGTGATTTCCATAAAAGTGCCTCCCGCGGCCGAATCTAAAAGATTTCTAGAAGCAAAATTCAATCCAGCATAAAAAATTTGTATAATCATCCATAAATTCAAACAATGTGTAGGGCAATTACATATCATTAATTTCATCCTCTCCCAAGCTTGTGTAACATGCTCATGCTCAAGTTGCTTAAAATTCATAATATCATTTCTAAGAGAGATGATCTTAGCGGGAGGAAAATACATAGAGATAAAAGCATCATTGCACTTATTCAATGAATCAATAATATTTTTAGGCAAAGAAGAGAACCAAGTTTTAGCACGATCTTTAAGAGAAAACAGAAATAGCTTCAATTTAACATCATTATCCACATCTTTATTCTTTTGCATATCACACAAATCAACAAAGTTGTTTAGATGGGTAGCGGCATCTTCACTAGGAAGGCCAGAAAATTGATCTTTCATAACAAGATTCAACAAAGCGGTATTGATTTCACAAGATTCAGCATCGATAGTAGGAGCAATCGGAGTGATAATAAAATCATTATTGTTGGTATTGGAAAAGTCACATAATTTAGTATTATCTTGAGCCATTGTGACAAACAAACAATCCGACACACAAGCACAGAAGAAGCAAGAGAAAAGAGACGAACGGAAAAAGGGCGAATAAAACGGCAAAGGTGAAGTGGGGAGAGGAAAACAAGAGGGAAATGGAAAATAATGTAATGCGAGGGGTAAGAGTTTATGATGGGTACTTGGTATGTCTTGACTTGAGCGTAGATCTCCCCGGCAACGGCGCCAGAAATCCTTCTTGCTACCTCTTGAGCATGTGTTGGTTTTCCCTTGAAGAGGAAAGGGTGATGTAGCAAAGTAGCGTAAGTATTTCCCTCGGTTTTTGAGAACCAAGGTATCAAATCCAGTAGGAGACTATACGCAAGTCGCCTAGTACCTCAACAAACAATCAAGAACCTTGCAACCAACGGATAAAGGGGTTGTCAATCCCTTCACGACCACTTGCAAAAGTGAGATCTGATAAAGATAACAAAAAAATATTTTTGGTATTTTTGTTGTATAGATTGAAAAGTAAAGATTGCAAAATAAATAGTAAACTAGAATTATAGATCAAAAAATTATATGATGTAAAGTAGACTCGGGGCCATAGGTTTCACTAGTGGATTCTCTCAAGATAGCATATATTATGGTGGGTGAACAAATTACTGCCGAGCAAATGATAGAAAAGCGCATAGTTATGAGAATATCTAGGCATGATCATGAATATAGGCATCACTTCCGTGTCAAGTAGACTGAAACGATTCTGCATCTACTACTATTACTCCACACATCGACCGCTATCCAGTATGCATCTAGAGTATTAAGTTCATAAGAACAGAGTAACGCATTAGGAAAGATGACATGATGTAGAGGGATAAACTCAAGCAATATGATATAAACCCCATCTTTTATCCTCGATGGCAACAATACAATACGTGTCGGTTCCCTTTCTGTCGCTGGGATCGAGCACCGCAAGATTGAACCCAAAGCTAAGGACTTCTTCCATTGCAAGAAAGATAAATCTAGTAGGCCAAACCAAACTGATAATTTGAAGAGACTTGCAAAGATATCAAATCATGCTTATAAGAATTCAGAGAAGAATCAAATATTGTTCATAGATAATCTTGATCATAAACGCACAATTCATCGGATCTCAAAAAGTGTTACATTGAATAGATCTCCAAGAACATCAAGGAGAACTTTGTATTGAGAATCATAAAGAGAGAAGAAGCCATCTAGCTAATAACTATGGACCCGAAGGTCTGTGGTAAACTACTCACACATCATCGGAGAAGCCATGGTGTTGATGTAGAAGCCATGGTGTTGATGTAGAAGCCCTCCGTGATCGAATTTCCCTCTGGCAGATCGCCGGAAAAGGCCCCAAGATGGGATCTCGCGGGTACAGAAGGTTGCGGCGGTGGAAAAGTGGTTTTGTCGCTCCCCTGGATGTTTTCAGGGTATAAGAGTATATATAGGCGAAAGAAGTAGGTCGGTGGAGCTCCATGGGGCCCACGAGGGTGGGGGCGCGCCTCCCTACCTCGTGGCCACCTCGTTGCTTCCTTGACCTCCACTCCAAGTCTCATGTATTGCATTTGTTCCAAAAAAGATCCTCGCGAAGGTTTCGTTCCATTTGGATTCCGTTTGATATTCCTTTTATGCGAAACACTAAAATAGGCAAAAAAAACAGCAACTAGCACTGGGCCTCCGGTTAATAGGTCAATCCCAAAAATAATGTAAAAGTGCATATTAAAGACCATTAAACATCCAAAACAGATAATATAATAGCATGGAACGATCAAAAAATATAGATACGTTGGAGACGTATCAGGCCCTGGGCCGTTGGTTGCGGTCACTTATCCCCGCCCTCCCTTCGGCATGCTTGGCCTGCTCGGCCCCCATTGGCTTGGCTCGCTCAGGCTATATATGGGTGAGGAAAGGATCCCTCCCCCATTTCTAGGATTTCCGGCCTCTGCTGCTGACCTCTGCAAGTGTCGCACCCCCATTCGTCGCTTCCTCAGATCTAACCATCCCCCTCCACTCCCCTTGTTCGCGGAGGCCCTCATCATGGACAAGTCCAGGGTCTCCTCGAGCCAGGTGTTGTTGGGAAGCAAGCGCCGGCGTGAGCATTCGCCGGCCGAGGGTATCGATCTGGAATACGAGGCTTCCCTGCACTCCAAGTTGGAGGCCGACCAATCGGCATGCGAGCAGGTGGCTTGTGACCGCGAGGCTTGAGCAGCGGGCCCAGAATAGCTCCGGCGCAACAAGCGGGGGCGGGAGTAGGAGGTGGCCAGATCTGGCCTTCCTGTGTCCAGATCTGGCGGTGGGCCATCGCCGGTGGTGGATCCCTGGGAGATGGTGGCGTCCGGGGGTGCTGTTGGATCGTCTTCATCGGGGCCGCTGAAAGCACAAGTGCTCCTTGGGTGATTTTGGTAATTAATGTCAACATATCTCTTGTTGGAATAATACTTTTATCTAGTATATTTCAGAAAGTTCAACAAAGGCGTGGCATGGACAAGAGGATGTGGAACCCCTTCAAGAAGCTAAGGACAAGGATTGGCAAAATCCCAAGACTCTTCATTTTCAATTTAGTGATCCAAGATCACATTGAGTCCATAGGAAAGACAATACTGTTAAAAGGGGATGAGGTGTTGCTTAATGGCTTGTTTGCTCAAAATTCTTAGTGATATGCTCCAAAACCCTCAACCACTTTCTCATATCCACATATGTCCCAAACCAAAAGTCAAACTCGGCCCCACCGATTTGATCTATCCGGCGCCACCGAGTTCAGTTGACATGGCCACTGCCAGAAACCCTAATTAGTTCGGTCTCACCGATGGGATCTCGGTCTCACCGAGATGGGCTTGCAAACTCTCTGTTGCCTGTTGCAATAATTTCAGTCTCACCGAGATATGCAATCGGTCCCACCGAGTTTGCCTGACCAACTCTCTGTTTTGCTTACTAGCAAAATCGGTCCCACCGAGTTTGTGTAATCGGTCAAACCGAGTTGAGGTTTTACCCTAACCCTAGCACATCGGTCCCACCGAGTTGATCATACCGGTCCCACCAAATATCCTAACGTTCACATTATTGAACTAAATCGGTCTGACCGAGTTTATCGATTTGGTCCCACCGAGTTTGGCGAATTGTGTGTAATGGCTAGATTTTGTGTGGAGGCTATATATACCCCTCCACCCAACCTCCATTCGTGGAGAGAGCCATCAGAACTTGTCTACACTTATACCATTCATTTTCCGAGAGAGAGCCACCTACTCATGTGTTGAGACCAAGATATTCCATTCCAACCACAAGAATCTTGATCTCTAGCCTTCCCCAAGTTGCTTTCCACTCAAATCATCTTTCCACCAAATCCAAATCTGTGAGATAGAGCTGAGTGTTGGGGAGACTATCATTTGAAGCACAAGCGCAAGGAGTTCATCATCAACACACCATCTATTACCTTTTGGAGAGTGGTGTCTCCTAGATTGGTTTGGTGTCACTTGGGAGCCTCCGTCAAGATTGTGGAGTTGAACCAAGGAGTTTGTAAGGGCAAGGAGATCGCCTACTTCATGAAGATCTACCCAAGTGAGGCAAGTCCTTTGTGGGCGATGGCCATGGTGGGATAGACAAGGTTGCTTCTTTGTGGACCCTTCGTGGGTGGAGCCCTCCGTGGACTCGCGCAACCGTTACCCTTCGTGGGTTGAAGTCTCCATCAATGTGGATGTACGATAGCACCACCTATCGGAACCACGCCAAAAATCTCCGTGTCTCCAATTGCGTTTGCACAGTCCAATTCCATCCCTTTACTTTCTTGCAACTTGCATGCTTTACTTTCCGCTGCTCATATACTCTTACCATGCTTGCTTGAAATGTATTGTGAATGTTTAAACTTGTGCTAAAACTCCACCTCAACTTAAAGAGATTAAAAACGGTTACTTTTCCTTGTTGAGGGTCCATCCCCCCTCTAGACACCTCTTCTCAATCCTACAATTGGTATCAGAGCTTTGGTCTCCATTGCTTTGGTTTAAACACCATTGGAGGAAGATGGATGAGTCTACATTGGGGAGTCTTAGACGTAGAGTGCCTATACTTGATGGAGAGTTCTTTCATGAGTGGAAAATTGAGATGCTTGAGATTTTCAATGAATATCACTTGAACAAGCACATTACTACTCCTTGTGTGCGCCTTGTTGACCCCTTGCATCCTACCCTTGATGAGTCTATTGACATGATCTGTAATCTTAGAACCATCAATTTAATCACTAGAGGATTACCTAGAAACTTGATTGCTAGCTTGCCCTCTCTTGATTGTGCTAATTACACCATATGGAGATTTCTTGAGGAATGATTTCCAAATTATTCCTTGTAAAACTTAGATGAGATTATTCATAAGTCTATTGCTTTGAGTAACATGAATTCCAATTATCCTAAGTTTGGTGATTATTTATTTGAGCTTACTAACCTCATGTGTGCCAAAGGAGATGTTGGAATCATTAGCAATATCATCTCCGAAGCCATTAGAATTCATAAAGATGAACATTGTAATGATCACTTATCTAATGAATCACTCTCTCTAGGAATTGATCAATCACAAGACGATGTTAAACATAGATACTATGATGAGGACGATGATAGTGACTTTGATCTCGATGAGTGTATGAGACATTTTGGTCTTATGGTTAATCTTCGCGGCTAGCTGGCTGGAGGAAAGGAATGGGTTCTTGATAGTGGATGTACCGATCACATGACCGAAGATAAGGACATGTTTCATGAGCTTGCTGAAAACAATGGCCCTCGAAAGTATGTCACTTTTGGTGACAACTCAAAGGGTAAGGTGGTTGGCCTTGGTAAGGTGGCCATCTCACATGATAGCTCCATACAAAATGTTATGCTCGTTGAATCCCTTAGCTATAGTTTACTTTTCGTATCTAGACTTGATGACTTTGGTTTCAATGTCCTATTTACTGAAGTAGATTGTAAATCTCTGCTAAATATGCCACGTCACCTCCATCACTGTTTAATCTCGCGTCGGTTCAAAAAAATTTCAGATTCAAAATTTAAATAATGTCAAACAACAAAAGTTTTCAAACGTTAAAACAAAATTGTTCGGTTAGTGTCAAATATTATGTAGGTAATTATTGTGTAGAAAATGCTTTTTTAGAAAATGCCTGAACATTTTAAAATGATTTAAAACAGAAAAAGAAATAAATAAAAAGAAAAGGAAAAGGAAAAAAAGCAAAGCCCCCTCCCCCCGCTGGGCCACTAGCCCAACCGGGCCAGGACCACCAGGCCGGCCCACCCCCACTGCCCCATAACCCCACTACCCCAAACCCTAATTCCCCCGCCACCCCACTTCCCCCTCATGTAGCCACTCCCCTCCCGATCCGATCTGGATCAGGATCGATCCCGTCGCCCCTGATGCCCTTCGCCGTCCACCGCCGCCAGGAACACCACTCGATGCCGGAGCCACCTCGCCGGACTGCTTCCTCGTCTTCGATGCGTCGTCCCCGTCCCCCACCACAACCCCCACTACCTAGACCCCACAACCCACGGTGAGGCCCCGGTTTCTCCTCATCCTCCCCTGCTCGCAACGGCACCCCGAGCCCGACGCCGCCGCTGTCGGCGTGCGCACCGCGCCTGTAGCCGTGCCCGCTCGCGCACGCCCGCTCCTCGACGCGCCCGTGGCATGCCCCGCTGCCGCCGTCTGCTCGTCCCGCGGCCCTTGCTCGCCGATGCGTTGTTGCGCGCCCCTGCCTCCGCCCTCCCGCTCCCACTGCGCCCGTCTTCGCTGGCCTCACCCCACCAGCCTCGCCCCACTGGACCGGCCCCCGCCGCGCTCCGACAGTCACAATGCTTGTTTCTGCCAGTGCCGCAGCTCGATTCCCGCTTGCACCGCACCGCTCGCAGCCGTCCCGTGCTCGCGCGCCTGTCCGTGGCCTCAAAGGGGCTGCGCCCGACGCCGACCACCGCTCACCCTGCCTTGCACCGACGCTAGACACCGCATCCCCCGCGTGCCCGACTCCACACTGTCGCGAGCACTTCTGCAAGCCTGCCCCTAACCTCGCCTCCAACTGCCGCTGCGGCCTCCCGCCTCGCTGCCGAGCGATGGCTCGCCGTCGCCGTGCGCGTGCCACCGCGGCCCGACCTCCCATACGCTCGTGCCCCGTCTTCGCCCGGCTAGCCGCCGTAGTGGCTGCGCCACTGCCGCCCTACTACTCCAGTCTCTGCCATCGCGGCGCTCATCGCCAGCCCCATGTTGCTCCACCATCGCAGTGCCCCGCTCCTCCTCCGCCGCCCGGCGCCCGCTGTCGCATCGACGCCCGTTTGGGCTGGGCACCAGCGCCCCTACGCCCGCACGCCCGCAAGACCACGCGCTCGCTTAGGCCCCAGGGGCCACATACAGCTGGGCCGCCCCCTGTACCTATGATAAACGGGGCCCACACCCCCCCAGAACGTATTAAAAAAAGAGAAAACGAATTTTTAAAATAATAATAATAATAAATTAATGAAAGAATTAATTAACTTAATTAATTTTGATTAATAAAACTTATCAATTAACAAAACTAATAAAACTTGTTTAGTTTAGTCTTAGTCAATGACAGTGGGACCCACATGTCAATTTGACTTAGTCAGCTGACTATTTGACTGCTGACGTCATGCTTTAGTCTGACGTCAGCAAGTACTATTCTGGATAATGTCGGATTAAAATAATTAAATAAATCCTAAAAATGATTTAAATCTTTTATAATTAATATAAAATAAAACATAGCTTGGATGGCAAAACTTTGTACATGAAAGTTGCTCAGAACGACGAGACAGATCTGGATACGTAGCACGTTCGTCCGCCACATAGCCCTAGCATAGTAAACACGCAAATTTCCCCCTTTGATTCATCTGTCCGAAAACATGAAACACCGGGGATATTTTCCCGGATGTTTTCCTCCTTCGCCGGTATCACCTCCTACTGCGTTAGGGCCCACCTAGCACCGCTCATTGTCATGTCATGCATCGTTATGCATCTGTTTGCATTGTATCCATTGTTCCTTCCCCCTCTTCTCTCCGGTTGACTACGAGACTGACGCCGCTGCTGGTGCCCTAATCGACTACGTTGTTGACGACCCCTACTTGCTAGAGAAACCAGGCAAGCCCCCCCTGATCACCAGATATCGCCTATTCTTCTCTCTACTGCTTGCATTAGAATAGTGTAGCATGTTACTGCTTTCCGTTAATCCTATTATGATCCATAGCCTGTCCTTGCTACTATTGTTGATACCTTACCTGCAATCCTAAATGCTTAGTATAGGATGCTAGTTTATCATCAGTGGCCCTACATTCTTGTCAATCTTCCATGCTATACTATCGGGCCGTGATCACGTCGGGTGTTGATCATGGGTATATACTATACATATTACACTTGATACATGTTGTGACTAAAGTCGGGTCGGCTCGTTGAGTACCCGCGGTTGATTCACAAATTGGCGGATGAAAGGACATACTTTCCCGACGGCCCTCTGTGTGGATCTTTGTGGCAGAGCGACGGGGCAGGTTGAGACCACCCACGAGAGAGGTGGGCCTGGCCCTGGTCGGTGTTAGCGGTTACTTCAAGATAACAAGCTTAACGAGATCTTGGTATTTGATCCGAGTCTGGCCACTGGCCTATACTCACTAACCAACTACGTGGGAATAGTTATGGGCACTCGACGTCGTGGTATCGGCCGAAGCCTTCATGACGTCAGCGACTGAGCGGTGCGCGCCGGGTTGGACCGCGTAACACAACTTCCTTTGTAATGGAGGTTGCTAGGTCTGCAAACCGGACATGTACGCAACGTGAAGGTGTGCAATGGGCGATGGGCCCAGACCCCCGCACGCATAGGGTTTAGACCGGCGTGCCGACCTCTCTGTTGTGCCTAGGTGGGGTTGCGACGTGTTGATCTTCCGAGGCCGGCATGACCTAGAAAAGTGTGCCCAGCCAAAAGGGGTCGAGTGTGTTGGGAAATGTGGTGCACCCCTGCAGGGAAGTTGATCTATTCGAATAGCCGTGTCCCTTGGTAAAAGGATGACCCGGAGTTGTACCTTGACCTTATGACAACTAGAACCGGATACTTAATAAAACACACCCTTCCAAGTGCCAGATAAAACCGGTGATCGCTCTCTCACATGGCGACGAGGAGAGGATCACTGGGTAGGATTATGCTATGCGATGTTACTTGGTGAACTTACCATCTACTCTCTTCTACATGCTGCAAGATGGAGGCGGCCAGAAGCATAGTCCTCGACAGGACTAGCTATCCCCCTCTTATTCCGGCATTCTGCAGTTCAGTCCACATATACTACCCCCTTTCATTTATACCAATGCATATGTAGTGTAGCTCCTTGCTTGCGAGTACTTTGGATGAGTACTCACGGTTTCTTTGCTCCCCTTTCCCCCCTTTTTCTATATCCGATTGTTGTGACCACACGTTGGAGTCCAGGAGCTAGACGCCACTGTCGATGACGACTGCTACTACTCAAGAGGTGCCTACTACTACGTGCAGGCCGCTGACGACGACCAGGAGTAGTTTAGGAGGATCCCAGGCAGGAGGCCTGCGCCTCTTTCGATCTGTATCCCAGTTTGTGCTAGCCTTCTTAAGGCAAACTTGTTTAACTTATGTATGTACTCATATATTGTTGCTTCCGCTGACTCGTCTATGATCGAGCTCTTGTATTCGAGCCCTCGAGGCCCCTGGCTTGTAATATGATGCTTGTATGACTTATTTTATTTGTATAGTTGTATTGTGATATCTTCCCGTGAGTCCCTGATATTTATCGTACACGTTTGCGTGTATTATTAGTGTACGATTGAATCGGGGGCGTCACAATTTGGCATCAGAGCCGACTACCTGTAGGAATCCCCCTTCCACACTCCTTGGCCGAAGTCGAGTCTAGACATTACAAAACTTTTTACTAACATGGCTGTGTGTCTTACGGGCCCACGTCGCCATTTGGGTGGTATTAGGATCTTTTACTCCTCGATCTTTACTCTGGGACTCTGAACTCTCTTCTACTCAGGTTAAACGAATTTACTAACTCTAACATTAGGATCCCGTGACCACGTCCACCCCAAAGTTGGATAAGCCCTAGTTATTTCTTAGAGTAGTATATTGAACAATATCCACATTGTCATTTGAATCCTTTGAAACATCTTTGTTTTCAGATGGAACCCACGAGGCAGGTTGTGCGCCACACGGCGGCCATTGGTGTCTCAAGATCACCTGCTGTGTTAGCTGAGATGATGACCTATCTAGGTTATCGCTGGCACCCTGAGTACACCATCTACAAGGAGTACCAGGACTTTAACCATGAGCAGTACCTTGCCATCGTCCACCTCTACTCTCGGGAGTATGACTCCACTACCGTGCTGCACACTTCTCATGGTGTTGGAGTGACTATCGACATGGCAGTCCATGATGCTGCTTATGCTGCTCTGACACGTCTTCGTGGAGAGTATCGGGAGTTGGACACCTCCCCTTTCAGGCACATTGCTATCGCATCCGATGTTGGTGCGGCGGGATACTACACTTCTGCCTACTCCACTGTCACCCGAGAGCCCTTCTACCATCAGAACCTGGTTCTGCATGCTGATGGGATGGATAGAGCTAACCAAGCTCTTCGCCACGAGTTGTACACCACTCGTCTGCACCTTTACCATGCTCTGACGCGGTTGCACCCCTTTGTCCAATCTGCTGATCTGTCATGTTTTGTGCTTTACCCTGCCAGGACCGTGATGCCACAGGGTGTTGGCTGGCCAGATGTGGGAGGCTACTCTCCCGCACTTGGTCCTCTTCTGCCTCCTGTGTGTCAGATTCTGCACCAGAGTATCCGCGGACCCCAGGCTACTGACGTGGAGGACTTCCCGTCGCGTCACTACCAGCTGTCAGGCTACACCTACCTCCATAGTTCCTCCGGGGACTGATGTAGGCTTGCTTATTAGTATTAGATGCATTCGTCGTGAGCCTGCGTGCCGCCTATGATGTCTTTAGTCTGTGTACTGAACTTTGTGTACCGAACTCTATGCATGACCCCTTTTGTAAGATATGCCAAGTACTATGTAGTATCTATCTTGTTCCTTTCATTATGCATGCCTCATCGTGAATGATGCTTGTCTTTGCGAATTTCTCAATGCTGAATTACCCCTGTTATATTTTAGTAGGATGGTTAGACCAGGTGGTCGTGGTCATGGTGGCCATCCCCCACCACCGCCTGAGTACATGGCTGGGATGATGCAACAGTTTGAACTGAATCGCTAGTTCATGTAGAATATTATGGCTCAGTTTCCTCGCCCCAATATGAACTAGCAGCCAGCCCAAGTGACTCTACATGATTTCATGCGCCTCAACCCAACTGTGTATCGCAGCTCAACTCAGCCTCTGGATGTTGATGACTGGCTCCGTGACATCACCTATGAGACGGAGTCTGCTGATGTAGCCCCTGCCAGCTATGTCACCTTTGCTTCCTTCTTCTTGAAAGGACCCGCTACTCAATGGTGGGACAGCCACAGGCGTACTCTGCCGGTTGGAACAATCATCACATGGCCAGACTTCCAAGCTGCTTTCCGTGGCCGTTTCATTCCTCAGGGAGTCATGGACTGGAAGAAGCGTGAGTTCCGCAGCCTCACCCAGGGCAACAAAATTGTCGAAGCTTCTCAGCGGGAATTTTTGGATTTATCCCGTTATGCTAAAGAAGACATTGCAACTGATGCACGTGGACAAGAGAAGTCCTGTGATGGCCTTCAAGCTGACATCAAGCTCGCACTTTTAGAGCATGACTTTGCTGATTTCGCCACCTTGGTGAACAAGGCCATCAATGTCGAAACTGGTCTGTAGGAACACCAGAGCTCTCACAGGCGCAACCGTGACACGGGCTCATCTTCGGGCCTGTCCTCGGAGAAGCGTAGGATATGGATTCCCAATAGCATGTACCAGCCAACTGCACCTGCTCCAAGGTAGTCCTATGCTGCACTGCGTCTTCCTCCCCTACCAACTAGGCAGCCAAGACTTCCAGCTCCACCACCCCGAGCTCCTGTTCCTACTCCTAATAATGGTATGTGCTACAAGTGTGGTCAACTAGGTCACCTCGCCAGGAACTGCTTTCAGAAACAGAATCAACTGGCTCTTCCCATAGCTGGTCATGGAAGAAACCATCCCCGCAACACCAATGCCAGGTCTTATGGTCGTGTTCATGCCAGCCACGTTGATCTCAATGAAGCTCAAGACCAGCCTGCTACTGTGATGGGTACACTCCTCGTAAATTTAGTACCTGCATCTGTTTTATTCAATTCAGGGCATCACATTCATTCATGTCAGAAGATTTTTCATACAAGCATGACGTTAGATGTGAGGAGATGAACACTTCGGTAGTGGTAAAAAACCCCGTGGGACAATGTCAAACCTCCATGGTTGGCATCGACGTCCCCATGGAAATCGAAGGGCTGGAATTCTATGCCTCTCCCATTATTCTGAAGTCACCTAACATCGACCTCATTCTGGGAATGGATTGGTTGAAAGCGCATACTGCTTCTATAGTTTGCGCCACTAAGACCGTCCATCTGCTACACCCTTCCGATGAAATAGTTACTTACCAGGATCATTTGGTTCAAAATGCCGAGGCACGGCTTTATGCCTTGAATGCATTGAACGCTGCACCACTCGAGGGCATTGAAAACATTCCCATCATTCACGAATTCCAAGACGTCTTTCCAGAAGAACTTCTAGAGATTCCCCCTGCTAGAGCTGTCGAATTCATCATCGACTTAAAACCAGGCACCACCCCTATAGCCAAACGACCCTACAAAATGCAGCTGAACGAACTCATTGAGCTTAAGGAGGAAATCGACAAATCTCTTCGCAAAGGTTTCATTCACCCTAGTTGCTCTCCTTGGGGAGCACCTTCTCTCTTTGTTAAGAACAAGGATGGGACAAACTGATCGGTCCAAGATTATCGTCCTATTTTTTTGATAGAAAGACTATAAGGGAACCCCCTACTGTATAATTGGTGCAACAAACCCAAATTGCAAGTACTGTGCCTTGAACCTGGGTGGGTGGGAAGGCATCAGCCCCTTCCCACCACTAGGCTATGCCTTAGTCTGCATTATTGTCCTATTAACCAAGCCACCATACAGAACAAATATCCCGTCCCTCAGATCAATGATCTTTATGATCAACTGGCCGGTTCATCAGTGTTCTCCAAACTCGACTTGAGGTTGGGTTGCCACCAGATCCATGTTCGTGAAGAGGATATCCCAAAGAACGCCTTCGTGACTCGGTATGGATCATACGAGTACACCGTCATGTCTTTCGGCTTAACGAATGCTCCAGCAACCTTCTCTCGTCTGATGAACTATATATTCATGGATTACCTCGACAAGTTCGTCGTGGTTTATCTGGATGATATCCTTGTATTTTCCAAGAACAAAGAAGAACATGCTGAACATCTTCGCCTTGTGTTGGAAAAGCTTCGATAGCATCAAATCTACGCTAAGTATTCCAAGTGTGAATTGTGGCTCCCCGAAGTAACCTATCTTGGGCATGTCATCTCCAAGGATGGTATTGCCGTCAACCCTGAATGTTTCCAGGCTATTCTCGATTGGATTCCTCCGAAGAATGTCAAGAAAGTCCGAAGTTTTCTCGGTCTCGCTAGCTATTATCGTCGATTTGTCGAGAACTTCTCCAAGATTGCCAGGCCCTTGACTAACCTGTTGTATAAGGGCGTCAAGTTCAAATGGATCGACAAGTGCCAGGAAAGTTTCCAGGCGCTCAAAGACAAGTTGACTTCTGCCCCAGTGCTAGCTCCACCTGATACTAAGAAGGACTTCGTCATTTACTGCGACGCTTCCCGTCAAGGATTAGGATGTGTCCTAATGCAAGAGCGTAGAGTGATTGCTTATGCCTCTCGTCAACTGCGCCCTCACGAAGAAAACTACCCAGTTCATGACCTCGAGCTTGCTGCTGTCATTCATGCTCTAAAGCAGTGGCGACATTAGCTTCTTGGTAATCCTTGCGAGATCTTCACCGACCACCAAAGTCTGAAGTATCTGTTTACTCAACCAGACCTGGACCTCTGTAAGCAGAGATGGATGGAGACTGTTGCAGACTTTGACGTGGGTATATCCTATACCCCAGGCAAGGCTAATGTAATGGCTGATGCCTTGATCTGCAAGTCTTACTACAACCACCTCCAGGTTCACAATGTTCAGCCCTCGCTTGTCGAAGAATTTAGAAAGCTGAATCTTCATATAGCCCCCCCTGGTGCACTCGCTCCCCCTCCCCTAGAGTTCCAAAAGACGAATCTTCATGTTGTTACTAAGGGTTCTCTAAATACCCTGGCTGTCGTACCAGATCTCATAGACGGTATAAAGACTATTCAAGGTTATGACTCTGAAGTCCAGAAGATTAAACGCCATCTCGCAGAAGGAAAGCCCTCATTCTTCACTATCGCCGATGATGGCGCCTTGTACTTCAAAGGCCGCCTAGTGGTACCATGTTCGAGGAAAAACCTGGATCAGACTAAAAAGGTTATGAAAGAAGCTCATGATACGCCTATGTCCATCCATCCTGGTAGTACAAAGATGTATCAGGATATTCGTCAGAGATTCTGGTAGTCTAATATGAAGCAAGGCATTGCTCGTTATGTTGCTGAGTGTGATGTTTGCCGTTGTATCAAAGCAGAGCATCAAAGGCATGCTGGAACCCTGCAGCCTATCTCTATCCCTGAATGGAAATGGGACCATGTTGAAATGGACTTCGTCACTGGATTTCCCAAATCGCAGAAAGGTAATGATGCTATTCTTGTCGTCATTAACCGGCTTTCTAAAGTTGCGCATTTTCTGGCGGTCAAAGAAACAATCACTGCTAGTCAGCTTGCAACTCTCTACATGTCTAGAATTGTTTCACTTCACGGTATTCCACTAGTTATCAGTTTAGACTGTTGCAGCTTGTTCACTTCAAGATTCTAGGCAAGTTTCCAAGAAGCTATGGGAACTCATCTGTCGTTCAGTACTGTGTTTCATCCTTAGTCGCAAGGTCAAGTTGAACGTGTCAACCAAGTTCTTGAAGACATGCTTCAAGCTTGTGTAATTTCCTTCGGCAAGAAATGGAAGGAATCTCTTCCATATGCCAAGTTCTCTTATAATAATAGCTATCAAGCTAGTCTGAAGATGGCCCCTTCGAAGTGTTATATGGACGAAAGTGTCAGACCCCTCTGAACTGGTCAGAAACTGGGGAACGTCCACTCTTCGGTCCGAATATTATCCAACATGCCGAAGAACAAGTCTACATTATTCGTGAGAATCTCAAGACCGCTCAGTCACGTTAGAAGAGTCAGTATGACCGTCATCATAAAGACATGGTCCATCAACCTAGCGAAAAGGCTTATCTTTGAGTTACACCAATGAAGGGTGCTCACCGCTTCGGGATCAAGGGCAAGCTAGCTCCGCGCTATATCGGTCCCTTCACTATTCTTGAAAGGGGTGGAAAAGTGGCATATCAACTGGAGCTTCCGTTGAACCTTTCTCATGTTCACGATGTGTTCCACGTGTCACAGCTCCGCCATTGCTTCAAGGACCCAATCCGAGCAGTGGATCATGACGTGCTCGAATTGCAATAGGACCTCTCCTGTAAAGAGCATCCGATCCACATTCTTGACCGAGCTGAACGCCGCACACGTCAGAAAGCGATCAAGTTTCTCAAGGTCTAGTGGTCGCATCACTCTGGAGATGAAGCCACTTGGGAGGGCGAGGACCGCCTGCGTGATGAATACCCCGCACTGTTTCCCTCTACCTCCTAAAATCTCGGGACAAGATTTCTTGTAGTGGAGGAGTTTTGTAACGCCCGGATAATTAGGCTATAGTAAATCTCTGCTAAATATGCCACGTCACCTCCGTCACTATTTAATCTCGCGTCGGTTCGAAACTTTTCAAATTCAAAATTTAAATAATGTCAAACAACAAAAGTTTTCAAATGTTAAAACAAAATTGTTCGGTTAGTGTCAAATATTACGTAGGTAATTATTGTGTAGAAAATGCTTTTTTAGAAAATGCCTGGACATTTTAAAATGATTTAAAACAAAAAGGAAATAAACAAAAAGAAAAGGAAAAAAAGCAAAGCCCCCCTTGTGACGCCCCAAGACCGGAGCTTCCGATGACTTCCTTGTTTTCCGAGATTCATCGTGTGTTTTGTTTGGTTCGTTGCATTCATCCTTGCATCATTTGCATTGCATCATGTCATCATGTCATTTTTTATCTCAACTAAATAAATGGCATGGATCTTTGATCCATTTAAATCGAGGGAATTCACATGGTGAGTTCTCTTTATAACATACCCTCCCGATATTTAGGGAGCTATATTAAACCATTCCATTGGCTTGGAATCACCCACAAACACATATGCACCGTTCTTCAAATTTCTTTTTATCCTTCTCAACTTCCCCTTCTTCCTTTGGGGCCTTTTAGTAAAATTGAGTGGCAATTTTACTTTACCCATAAATGTTCCAAATCTTCCCATAAATCACATATATTGTGTAGGGTCACCTCCTATAATTTCAACCCATTTGGAGTTCATTTGAATGGGTTTCGAAATTCGAACTTGCCGAGTTAAATCCAACGCATGTGAATTTTACTTCCTCTAAAAATCGTCAGGCTTTTTTTTGTCAAATTCCTCGTATTTTTGTGAGTCCGGGAAATCATCTACATGTCCAACTTCTTCCCCTAACACCTCCTTCCTTTTTTCTTCTCTTCTTTGTTTTTTTTTTCTGTTTTAGAAATAATTTTGAGGGAGAGAGAGCGCCCCTGCCAGCTTTCCCAGGGCCCCACTCCCATCAGGCCCATCCAGCGCCGGCCCACCTAACTCCTCCAACCCTAGCCCGATCAAACCCCCATCTTGCTCCCCTGCTCGATCCCTCCAGCACCGCCAGGAGCTCGATCTCCCTCTCGTTCCTACCGCGCGCCGCCTCCCTTCGTCCTTCCTCCAGAGCCGCCTCCTGCCCGTTTCCCTTCGCCTCTCTCTCAACCCCCCTCGATCTTCCTCCCCTCGTCTCCCTCTCCTCCCTTCCACCTCGAGCCAGGGGAGGAGCCCCCGCGCCCAATCCCCTCCAGCACCGCCGGCGGCGACCGAGCCTCCCCCCGGCGCGCCCCTGTTCCTCCTCCGTCTGGTGCCTGTGAAGCTAGCGCCAGGGGTAGGAGTTGCGTTCGTCCACATCACCTGCGCCTCCTCCTCTCCCCTTCGTCAAGGTGACCATCTCCTCCTGACCTGCAGGTCGCCAAGTCCAACGCCAGCCGGCGCCCCTTCGCTCGACCCACGCGACTGCTCCTCTGCCTCTTCCCAGGTCGCCTCGTCATGGATTTGGCTTCGGCCAGAGACGTCCATCCCCGACGCCTCCTCCACATCGTCCTCCACCGGCCAGTACCCTCCAGCGCCGCTGCTTCCTTCCTCCGGCTACTCGGTCCCCCGTTTCATGAACGAGGAGTCCAGCAAGACGACCATCTTCAGCTGCTACCTCGAGCAGTCCCGCAACGGCCATCACCTCCCCGACGCCCTTGCTGCTGCTACTAGACCACCTTGGTGCCATCAGGGAGTACCATGGCCGCCATCGAGACACTTGGATTCACCAAGATCGGTAAGTACCACGACTTACAGCACACGAACGACCACCGCTCCGAACGCCAAATTACAGAATGACCCGCGAAGCCCCTGGACGCCATGTACCACTACAATTGTTGTGTTGCGTTTCAATCTTTGTCAAGTACCCATGGACGCCAAGTACCACGATGTGGGTGCCCCTCAAGTTCGGCTACACAAAAATGCCAAGTACCCCTTCATGTCGGCAAGACCCGCAAGTCGGACCCCGAACAATCGACGACTCGTGAACCGTGTACAACTACCGTCACCGACGACCCGAGTACCGCTACCGTCGACCCTCGAAGACCCAGTGGACGTCAAGTTCTATGTCGTGACCCCGAACATCTACGAAAACATTGTACGACTACTTCCGTGGCCGAAGACCCGTGTACAACTACCGTCGCCGTGTACGACTACTCCCGCTACGGATGTCCCGAGAACGTCTACTTCCTCTACTTTGCACCGAACGAGAACCGTCCCGTTTGCACTCTTCGAAGGTATAACCTCGAGACGACGCCCGTGAACGAATGAATGCATCTTGTATGATATGCACCCTTGTTCGCCTCGAGTCCGAATTGTCGGTGCACGTTGCCCCTCTCTTGTCTTGGCACTGACAAGTGGGAAACCGATATCCGGGGGTACCCCACCATCCTTGCATGACATCGCTCCCTTCATTTTTCCTTTTGCACCGGTATCTCCATGAGCTACCGGTACCGATATGTTGCCGTGGCATCATTTTTGGATTCGTTGCCATGGCACCCCTTTCGTTTCCGCCACGATGACAAATGCTTCATATTATGTTCATGTCAACTATTAATAAAAATTGCATAAACTTGCACATGTCATCCGCATCATGATAACAACTTCAATAATGTTTATAATTGTTGTTTGCTTTAAATTGCTAAATGCACACGGGGATTTACTGGAATTTTTGTTTGTTTTATCCAGCCCCATTTAAATTGTTTAGATAGTATAGTTTTGTTATACTTCACCTCTTGCCATGTTTGACAACATTTAATACTGTTGGGTACATAAATGAGAGAGAAATATATAATTGATATGGTGTGTTGTCAATATGCATCCCGTTGCATATTGAGCTCCACTTAACTTGTAGTTTTGTTTGTGCACTTTGCCATGACATGCATATTTAAACCGGACATGCATCATACTTGGTTGTGCATCATGCCATGCTTATGTGGTGGTTGTTTACTATGTTGTTTCCTTCTTTCCGGTGTTGCTTCTTCGGGTTAGTTCCGATAACGTCGCGTTTGTGAGGATTCGTTCGACTTTGTCCGTTTGTCTTCTTCATGGACTCGTTCTTCTTCCTTGCGGGATCTTAGGCAAGATGACCATACCCTCGAAATCACTTCTATATTTGCTTGCTAGTTGTTCGCTCTTTTGCTATGCCGTGATACCTACCACATGCTTTATCATGCCTCCAATATTGCCATGTTTAGCCTCTAACCCACCTTGTCCTAGCAAACCGTTGTTTGGCTATGTTACCGGTTTGCTCAACCCCTCTTATAGCGCTGATAGTTGCAGGTGAAGGTTGAAGTTTGTTCCATGTTGGAACATGGATATGTTGGGATATCACAATATCTCTTATTTTAATTAATGCACCTATATACTTGGTAAAGGGTGGAAGGCTCGGCTTTATGCCTGGTGTTTTGTTCCACTCTTGCCGTCCTACTTTTCGTCATACCGGTGTTATGTTCCTTGATTTTAAGTTCCTTACACGGTTGGGTGTTATGGGGACCCCTTGACAGTTCGCTTTGAATAAAACTCGTCCAGCAAGGCCCAACCTTGGTTTTACCTTTTGCCTCACCACCACCTACTTTTCCCTTGGGAGTCACGCTCCCGAGGGTCATCTTTATTTTAAGCCCCCCAGGCCAGTGCTTGTCTAAGTGTTGGTCCGAATCGAGCTGCCTACAGGCCACCTCGGGGAAACTTGAGGTTCGGTTTTACTCGTAGCTAGTCTCATCCGGTGTTGCCCTGAGAACGAGATATGTGCGACTCCTATCGGGATTGTCGGCACATCGGGTGGCTTTGCTGGTCTTGTTTTACCATTGTCGAAATGTATTATAACCGGGATTCCGAGTCTGATCGGGTCGTCCTGGGAGAAGCAATATCCTTCGTTGACCGTGAGAGCTTGTGATGGGCTAAGTTGGGACACCCCTGCAGGGTTTTGAACTTTCGAAAGCTATGCCCGTGGTTATGGGCAGATGGGAATTTGTTAATATCAATGTCCGGTTCTAGAGAATTGAAACTTAACTTAATTAAAATGCATCAACCGCGTGTGTAGCCGTGATGGTCTCTTTCCGGCGAAGTCCGAGAAGTGAACACGGTTCTCGTGTTATGCTTGATCGTAAGTAGTTTCAGGATCACTTCTTGATCATGATACCTTATCGATCGTGCTTTGCTTCTCTTCTCGCTCTCATTTGCGTAAGTTATCCACCATATATGCTAGTGCTTGCTGCAGCTCCACCTCACTACCTTTTCCTACCCTTTAATGTTAAATAGTCTTGATCGCGAGGGTGTGAGATTGCTGAGTCCCCGTGACTCATGGTTTACCTCCAAAACCAGTTGCAGGTGCCGTTGATACTAGTGCAGATGACGCAGCTGAGCTCAAGTGGGAGCTCGATGAAGATCGTGTTCGTTGGGTTGTTTTTGTTTCCTTTCGATCAGTAGTGGAGCCCAGTTGGGGCGATCGGGGACCTAGCAATAGGGGTGGTCTTTCGTTATTTTGGTTCCGTAGTCGAACCTTGATTGTATTCTGGATGATGTAATGCTATATTTATGTATTGTGTGAAGTGGAGATTTTAAGCCAACTCTTTATCCCTTCTTATTCAATACATGGGATGTGTAAAGATTACCCGTCTTGCGACATGCCTACTATGCGGTTATGCCTCTAAGTCGTGCTCCAACACATGGGAGATATAGCCGCATCGTGGGTGTTACAAGTTGGTAATGAGAGCCTTCCCCGACTTAGGAGCCCCCTGCTTGATCGAATCGCTGGCGTTGTTGAGTCTAGAAAGAAAATGTTTTGAGTCTTATAAGAATATATATATATATATATCGGAGAGTAGGATTCTTTTTACTACTCAGTCCCTTCATCGCTCTGGTGAGGCCTCCTGACGTAGAGTTTTGACTCTTTTCTCCTCAAAATTTCACAAATTTTTTTTAGGATCACACAGGTATCTTGGAATCGTTCCAATGGTTTTGTGACGAGAACATTGTTCTTGGTGCCTCCTGACATTTAGTGGTTGTGGCAGTGTCCCGGGGATTTGAGCTTCGAGGTGTTGTCGTCACAATTTTATCGTTGCAGTTCTGGAATACCTGAGTTCGCCGACATCGAAAATCTCTTTTATGCAGTTGTTGGTGAGATAACCTCGACGCCACCCAGTAATGGGGCGGGAGTTTGGGAGTATTGCCATAACTCGTATAACCGATGCTTTTTGAAGGTTGAGGTAAACGATTTCCGAAGGTTTCTTGGTTATGTGTTGAAGGATGGATACAGCTGGATGTAGGAATTGTTAGTTTTGGTGAGATATTATGCTTCCCCTGTATCTCCAAGACCTGATTGCATAACCAGAAAGTTTCAGGAGTTTATAAGTGGGAATTCAAGTAGCTCCTAGAACACCTTTCCAACAGACACATGATACGATATGGGATCTATCATATGTTTGTTCTGGCTTATTCTGCAAGCCAATCCTTTGTTTTATTTTTCAGTTGTGGTATTCGAGTTGCTTCGAAGCCAAATGTTGATTCCATACCTTTTCTAAGCGGTGTTCTCATATTTCTATGTGAATACCAATCCTTCATGATAACTGAGATTGTCATGTCAATCCTTTTCAACTGGTGTGCTCTTCTTCAAGTGGATCCGATCATTTTAACATCCGCAAGATCACCTCTCGGTTTTCCCAACTTTTTTTATTTCATCTGTCCCAAGTTGCCTTTATTTTCCCGCCCACCCACCCCTTTTTCTTCAAGGATTCAGATGTCTTAATCAAGTATCCTTTTATTATGTGAAGTTTCTTCATTCTTTCCTCAATGTTCTTACCCGGTGGTTCTCATGAAGATGCTCTACAAGTTCATCATTCTGCGTTCTCTTCTCCGGTGGATTCAATTCAAGCTTTGTCGATCATATCCTTTCCTCATTTCAAATGTTTTCTCATGCCGATGCACCTCTTAATCATTTACCTCTCGCTATTCAATTGTTCCGGAGTGCTGAAGATATCTCAGAAGATTCATGTTTCCATTCTTGATCCGTTCAAATTATTTTGAGATTGTTATCTCATTCAAGCCATTTAAATCAACGGGTGAAATCTCTCTTTTAAACATTCAACGGTGTTTCTCTTGAGTGGGCCCTAACCCACAGGTCTTTCCCAGGATCTTACCTGACTCTTCTAATCTTTTCCGGAGATATCCTCAAATTCTTCTCCAAGTTGACGTAAGAATGAATTATCATAAGCCATATGTCTTTCCCCAAGATCTTTCAAATTCTTTTCATTCTTGATCCAACCTTTATATTCTTCATTATTCCGGAGTGTCTCAACAATTCATGATGGTGTTTCTCGTCATCATTCTCGGATTTTGAA
The DNA here is from genome assembly GCF_003073215.2 of Triticum urartu. NCBI lineage: Eukaryota > Viridiplantae > Streptophyta > Magnoliopsida > Poales > Poaceae > Triticum > Triticum urartu. The sequence goes on from NC_053024.1 coordinate 369,662,820, forward strand.
GACCGAAGAAGATTTTTTCCTCCAAATCTTGCTCCATTCTCTTCAAGATTCATGATTCTAGCTTGATGCCATCCTCTCATATTTATATCTGATTGGGAGAATTCTTTTCACCCATCCAGAGCAATTCAGGAGTCTTTTTAGTTTGTTTCTCCGGAGCAAACCATCAAAGAATTATTCATTCCAGCTTTTCAGCTCTCGTTTCTCTAAATATTACCGGTGCATCGATCAAATATCCTCTAATCAGTTCATGATCTCTTCATTCTCTTGTATCTAAACTCTCTCATGTATCTTCATTCATTTGCTAATTCTTACCGGTGATTCATTCCTTTACTTCGTTCATTTTCAATTCTTATGGTGGTTCATTGAGTTTACGCTATATCTCTCTCAATCCTTTCTACCGGAATAAGTTGTATGCAATGCATTGCTTGTCATCAATTTAAATTGGTGAAGGATACGCATAACATAATTATTATTCTTGCTTCATCCTAATGATGGATTCATTATTCCGGAGTTAGTTCACGATGAGTAAATTCTCGGTTCAAGTGCTTCATACTTTTCTCGGAGTTCCAAGATCTCTCAACTATATCACCACGAAGATTCATCTAAATCTTTGCACGGATTCACCTTGTGTTTTCAACTTGTCTTTCTTTCTATCATCCTTTTATTACCAGAGTTCTTCATGGAGGCTCTACATGGTGGCTCATTAAGGATTCTTTTCACTCTTCATTTGTTCTTCAAGTTTTTTCTCGAAGTTAAGATCCGCCAAGCTATACTCTCAAATAAACATGGTGTTAAACATGTCTTGTTTTGAGGAGTTCAAGCATTCTTCATCTTGCATTCCGAAGTGCAATTCTTTCATATCTCATCTTTTGAGGTGGTGTTATGTCATTCTTGATAATTTCCCTTCGTGTTTCATGATTCACAAGTTATCAAGAATGAGGTAGTTTAAATCCATTAATCTCTTCATTGGAGTTATCTTGGGTTATGTTTCACCTAAAGCTTTCCCTAAGGATTCTTGCTATTTGTGGTGCTTATAAATGACCCAAGTTCTTCATTTATCCTCCCGGCAAAATAAGTTTCTCGTCTCCTTGTTGATATCAATCCAATCTATTGTTTTCGTTAGTGGTAGAATTTCACCTCATAGTTTTGAGATGTTCTCCATAAGCCCACTACAACCTTGTTCTTTTTGTCGTTGGTTTTCCAACAACTCTGTTCGACTCTTCCGCTAAAGATGCTTTTTCAAGCTCATTTGAGGCAGAAGATGTGGTTTTCTCCTCCGTTCCTTTGATTCCATTCTTACATTCATTCCGGAGGCATTGTATTGTTGCTATATTCACCCATCATCTCATTTTGTCAAAGATCATGTTCTTTCCTTTGCTTATCCATTCAAGCGGAGTGCCATGCCCTCTTTTCAAGGTCTTCCCATTTTGTCAAGTTTCGCCTCCCTTCTCAACCGGAGTGCCGTCTGAAATCTTTCTTACCCCTTGTTCCATTCTTTCAATAGTTCCGGAGGCAGTGTGTTGTTGATTTCATCAAGCATACTCTCATCTTGTCAAGTTCATGTTGAATTCCTTCCATTTACGGTCGGAGTGCTGCCCAAATTATATCATTCTTATTCCTTCTTTATCTTGTTTTAACCAGAGTGTTATGTCTATCATTCCTCTTCTAACCGGAGTCTCATCCAATTGCTTTCTTTTTGCCAAGCTCATATTCTTTACCTTCCTTTTTCCAACCGGAGTGTTGTCGTAATTGATCCTTATCGTTCCTTGTACATCTCGTTTCATCTGGAGTGCTTGCATGTACTTCTTGTCCATTGCAACCCTTTTCTTATGTCTTTCAACCTACAAGGCTCTAGTAAGGTCCCTTGTTCTTCTTTCTAACGGAGTGTTTTCAACTTGGCTCATCTTCGTTGCATTCTTTCTTTCAATTTGTTCAACCTCGCAGGGTTCTTTGGTTTCACTCATTTGGTCAAAGAAGAAACTTAGTTTTACCTCTTCCCCTTCCTCTTCCGTTTCCCTCCGGTGCCATCCTAGATCTTGGGACGAGATCCTCTCGTAGTGGTGGAGTGTTGTGACGCCCCAAGACCGGAGCTTCCGATGCCTTCCTTGTTTTCCGAGATTCTTCGTGTGTTTTGTTTGGTTCGTTGCATTCATCCTTGCATCATTTCCATTGCATCATGTCATCATGTCATTTTTTTATCTCAACTAAATAAATGGCATGGATCTTTGATCCATTTAAATCGAGGGAATTCACATGGTGAGTTCTCTTTATAACATACCCTCCAGATATTTAGGGAGCTATATTAAACCATTCCATTGGCTTGGAATCACCCACAAACACATATGCACCGTTCTTCAAATTTCTTTTTTATCCTTCTCAAATTCCTCTTCTTCCTTTGGGGCCTTTTAGTAAAATTGGGTTGCAATTCTACTTTACCCATGAATGTTCCAAATCTGCCCATAAATCACATATATTGTGTAGGGTCACCTCCTATAATTTCAACCCATTTGGAGTTCATTTGAATGGGTTTCGAAATTCGAACTTGCCGAGTTAAATCCAATGCGTGTGGACTTTACTTCCTCTAAAAATCGTCAGGCCATTTTTGTCAAATTCCTCGTATTTTTGTGAGTCCGGGAAATCATCTACATGTCCAACTTGTTCCCCTAACACCTCCTTCCTTTTTTCTTCTCTTCTTTGTTTTTTCTGCTTTAGAAATAAGTTTGAGGGAGAGAGAGCGCCCCTGCCAGCTTTCCCAGCGCCCCACTCCCACCAGGCCCATCCAGTGCTGGCCCACCTAACCCCTCCAACCCTAGCCCGATCAAACCCCCCTCTCGCTCCCCTGCTCGATCCCTCCAGCGCCGCCAGGAGCTTGATCTCCTTCTCGTTCCTACCGCGCGCCGCCTCCCTTCGTCCTTCCTCCGGCGCCGCCTCCTTCCCGCTTCCCTTCGCCTCTCTCTCGACCCCCCTCACTCTTCCTCCCCTCGTCTCCCTCTCCTTCCTTCCACCTCGAGCCAGGGGAGGAGCCCCCGCGCCCAATCCCCTCCAGCACCGCCGGCGGTGATGGAGCCTCCCCCCGGTGCGCCCCTGTTCCTCCTCCGTCTGGTGCCTGTGAAGCAAGCGCCAGGGGTAGGACCTGCGTTCGTCCACATCACCTGCGCCTCCTCCTCTCCCCTTCGTCAAGGTCGCCATCTCCTCCTGACCTGCAGGTCGCCAAGTCCAACGCCAGCCGGCGCCCCTTCGCTCGACCCGCGCGACTGCTCCTCTGCCTCTTCCCAGGTCGCCTCGTCATGGCTTTGGCTTCGGCCAGAGACGTCCATTCCCGACACCTCCTCCACATCGTCCTCCACCGGCCAGTACCCTCCAGTGCTACTGCTTCCTTCCTCCGGCTGCTCGGTCCCCCGTTTCATGAACGAGGAGTCCAGCAAGATGACCATCTTCAGCTGCTACCTCGAGCAGTCCCGCAACGGCCATCACCTCCTCGACGCCCTTGCTGCTGGTGCTAGACCACCTCGGTGCCATCAGGGAGTACCATTGCCACCACCGCGACACTTGGATTCACCAAGATCGGCAAGTACCATGACTTACGGCACACGAACGACCACCGCTCCGAACGCCAAAGTACAGAATGACCCGCGAAGCCCCTGGACGCCATGTACCACTACAACTGTTGCATTGCGTTTCGTCTTCGTCAAGTACCCATGGACGCCAAGTACCACGATGTGGGTGCCCCTCAAGTTCGGCTACACAAAAACGCCAATTACCCCTTCATGTCGGCAAGACCCGCAAGTCGGACCCTGAACGATCGAAGACTCGTGAATCGTGTACAACTACCGTCAACGACGACCCGAGTACCGCTACCGTCGACCCTAGAAGACCCCGTGGACGTCAAGTTCTATGTCGTGACCCCGAACATCTACAAAAACAGTGTACGACTACTTCCGTGGCCGAAGACCCGTGTACAACTACCGTCGCCATGTACGACTACTCCTGCTACGGACGTCCCGAGAACGTCTACTTCCTCTACTTTGCACCGAACGAGAACCGTCCCGTTTGCACTCTTCGAAGGTATAACCTCAAGACGACGCCCGTGAACGAATGAATGCATGTTGTATGAGATGCACACTTGTTCGCCTCGAGTCCGAATTATCGGTGCACGTTGCCCCTCTCTTGTCTTGGCACCGACAAGTGGGAACCCGATATCCGGGAGTACCCCACCATCCTTGCATGACATCGCTCCCGTCATTTTTCCTTTTGCACCGGTATCTCCATGAGCTACCGGTACCGATATGTTGCCGTGGCATCATTTTCGGATTCGTTGCCGTGGCACCCCTTTCGTTTTTGCCACGATGAAAAATGCTTCATATTATGTTCATGTCAACTTTTAATAAAAATTGCATAAACTTGCACATGTCATCTGCATCATCATAACAACTTCAATAATGTTTAAAATTGTTGTTTGCTTTAAATTGCTAAATGCACATGGGGATTTACCAAAATTGTTGTTTGTTTTATCCAGCCCCATTTAAATTGTCTAGATAGTATAGTTTTGTTAGGCTTCACCTCTTGCCATGTTTGACAACATTTAATACTGTTGGGTACATAAACGAGAGAGAACTAAATAATTGATGTAGTGTTTTGTCAATATGCATCTCGTTGCATATTGAGCTCCACTTAACTTGTACTTTTGTTTGTGCACTTTGCCATGCCATGCATATTTAAACCGGACATGCATCAAACTTGGTTTTGCATCATGCCATGCTTATGTGGTGGTTGTTTACTATGTTGTTTGCTTCTTTCCGGTGTTGCTTCCTCGGGATAGTTCCGATAACGTCGCATTTGTGAGGATTCGATCGACTTCGTCCGTTTGTCTTCTTCATGGACTCGTTCTTCTTCCTTGCGGGATCTCAGGCAAGATGACCATACCCTCGAAATCACTTCTATCTTTGCTTGCTAGTTGTTCGCTCTTTTGCTATGCCGCGATACCTACCACATGCTTTATCATGCCTCCCATATTGCCATGTTCAGCCTCTAACCCACCTTGTCCTAGCAAACCGTTGTTTGGCTATGTTACCGCTTTGCTCAGCCCCTCTTATAGCACTGATAGTTGCAGGTGAAGATTGAAGTTTGTTCCATGTTGGAACATGGATATGTTGGGATATCACAATATCTCTTATTTTAATTAATGCATCTATATACTTGGTAAAGGGTGGAAGGCTCGGCCTTATGCCTGGTGTTTTGTTCCACTCTTGACGCCCTAGTTTCCGTCATACCGGTGTTATGTTCCTTGATTTTGCATTCCTTTCACGGTTGGGTGTTATGGGGACCCCTTGACAGTTCGCTTTGAATAAAACTCCTCCAGCAAGGCCCAACCTTGGTTTTACCTTTTGCCTCACCACCACCTACTTTTCCCTTGGGAGTCATGCTCCCGAGGGTCATCTTTATTTTAAGCCCCCCCGGGCCAGTGCTTGTCTAAGTGTTGGTCCGAACCGAGCTGCCTGCGGGGCCACCTCGGGGAAACTTGAGGTTTGGTTTTACTCGTAGCTACTCTCATCCGGTGTTGCCCTGAGAACGAGATACGTGCGACTCCTATCGGGATTGTCGGCACATCGGGTGTCTTTGCTACCATTGTCGAAATATCTTGTAACCGAGATTCCGAGTCTGATCGGGTCGTCCTGGGAGAAGGAATATCCTTCGTTGACCGTGAGAGCTTGTGATGGGCTAAGTTGGGACACTCCTGCATTGTTTTGAACTTTCGAAAGCCGTGCTCGCGGTTATGGGCAGATGGGAATTTTTTAATGTCCGGTTGTAGATAATTTGAAACTTAACTTAATTAAAATGCATCAACCGCGTGTGTAGCCGTGATGGTCTATTTCCAGCGAGTCCGGGAAGTGAACACGGTTCTCATGTTATGATTGATCGTAAGTAGTTTCAGGATCACTTCTTGATCATCATAGCTTATCGACCGTGCGTTGCTTCTCTTCTCGCTCTCATTTGTGTAAATTTGCCACCATATATGCTAGTGCTTGCTGCAGCTCCACCTCACTACCTTTTCCTACCCTTTAAGCTTAAATAGTTTTGACCGCGAGGGTGTGTGATTGCTGAGTCTCCGTGACTCATAGTTTACCTCCAAAACCAGTTGCAGGTGCCGTTGATACCGGTGCAGATGACGCAATTGAGCTCAAGTGGGAGCTCGATGAAGATCGTGTTCGTTGGGTTGTTTTCGTTTCCTTTCGATCAGTAGTGGAGCCCAGTTGGGGCGATCGGGGACCTACCAATAGGGGTGGTCTTTCTTTATTTTGGTTCCGTAGTCGGACCTTGATTGTATTCTGGATGATGTAATGCTATATTTATGTATTGTGTGATGTGGCGATTGTAAGCCAACTCTTTATCCCTTCTTATTCAGTACATGGGATGTGTAAAGATTACCCCTCTTGTGACATGCCTACTATGTGGTTATCCCTCTAAGTCATGCTCCGACACGTGGGAGATATAGCCGCATCGTGGGTGTTACACCCCTCCCCACCCACCCCCGCTGGGCCACTGGCCCAACCGGGCCACCGGGCCGGCCCACCCCCACTGCCCCATAACCACACTACCCCAAACCCTAATACCCCCGTCACCCCACTCCCCCCCACGTAGCCACTCCCCCTCCCGATCCGATCTAGACCGGGATCGATCCCGTCGTCCCCGACGCCCTTCGCCGGCCACCGCCGCCAGGAACGCCGCTCGACACCGGAGCCACCTCGCCGTACTGCTTCCTCATCTCCCACCCACCACAACCCCCACTGCCTAGACCCCACGGCCCGTGGTGAGGCCCTGGTTTCTCCTCCTCCTCCCCTGCTCGCAACGGCACCCCGTGCCTAACGCCGCCTCTATGGGCGCGCGCACCGCGCCTGTCGCTGTGCCCACTCGCGCACGCCCGCTCCTCGACGCGCCCGTGGCGCGCCCCGCAGCCGCCGCCCGCTCGTCCCGCGACCCTTGCTCGCCACTGTGTTGTTGCACGCCCCTGCCTCCGCCCTCCTGCTCCCGCCACGCCCGCCTTCACTGGCCTCGCGCCGCTAGCCTTGCCCCACCGGACCAGCCCCCTCCGCGCTCCGGCAGTCACGCCGCTTGCTTCTGCCAACGCCGCAGCTCGGTTCCCGCTCGCGCCGCACCGCTCACAGCCGTCCCGTGCTCGCGGGCCCGTCCGTGGCCTCAAAGGGGCTGCGCCCGACCCGACCACCGCTCGCCCTGCCTTGCACCTCCGCTGGCCTCCGCATCCCCCACACGCCCGACTCCACACCGTCGAGAGCACCTCTACAAGCTCACCCCTGACCTCGCCTCCAACTACCGCTACGGCCTCCTGCCTCGCCGCCGCGCGCTGGCTCGCCGTCGCCGTGCGCCCGCCACCGCGGCCCGACCTCCCCTACGCTCGTGCCCCATCTTCTCCCGGCTAGCCACCGTAGTGGCCGTGCCACTGCCGCCCTACTGCTTCGGTCTCTGCCACTGCGCCGCTCATCACCGGCCCCACGCTGCTCCACCACTGCAGCGCCCCGCTGCTCCTCTGCCGCCCAGCGCCCGCTGCCGCATCGACGCCCGTTCGGGCTAGGTGCCAGCGCCCCTGCGCCTGCACGCCCTCTTAGGCCCCAGGGGCCACATACAGCTGGGCCCGCCACCTGTACCTATGACAAACGGGGCCCACACCCCCAGAACGTATTTAAAAAGAGAAAAAGAATTTAAATAATAATAATAATAATTATTATTAATTAAAGAATTAATTAACTTAATTAAATTTGATTAATTAAACTTATTAATTAACTAAACTAATTAAACTTGTTTAGTTTAGTCTTAGTCAATGACAGCGGGACCCACATGTCAGTTTGACTTAGTCAACTGACTATTTGGCTGCTGACGTCATGCTGATGTTATGTTGATGTCAGCAAGTACTAATCTGGATAATTTTGAATTAAAATAATTAAATAAATCCTAAAATGATTTAAATCTTTTAAAATTAATATAAAATAAGCCGTAGCTCGGATGGAAAAACTTTGTACATGAAAGTTGCTCAGAACGACGAGACGGATCCGGATACGCAGCCCATTTGTCTGCCGCGCATCCCTAGCATAGAAAACACGCAACTTTCCCCCTTCAATTCATTTGTCCGAAAACGCGAAACACCAGGGATATTTTCCCAGATGTTTTCCCCCTTCGCCTGTATAACCTCCTACTGCGTTAGGGCCTACCTAGCACCGGTCATTGTCATGTCATGCATCATCATGCATCTGTTTGCATTGTATTCATTATTTCTTCCCCCTCTTCTCTCCGGTAGACTACGAGATTGACGCTGCTGCTGGTGCCCCGATCGACTACGTTGTTGATGACCCCTACTTGCCAGAGCAACCAGGCAAGCGCCCCCCCCCCTTGATCACCAGATGTCGCCTATTCTTCTCTCTACTACTTGCATTAGAATAGTGTAGCATGTTACTGCTTTTCGTTAATCATATTCTGATGCATAGCCTGTCCTTGCTACTATTGTTGATACCTTACCTGTAATCCTAAATGCTTAGTATAGGATGCTAGTTTATCATCAGTGGCCCTACATTCTTGTCAGTCTGCCATGCTATACTATCGGGCCGTCATCACGTCGGGTGTTGATCACGGGTATATACTATACATATTACACTAGATACATGTTGTGACTAAAGTCAGGTCGGCTCGTTGAGTACCCGTGGTTGATTCACAAATTGGGGGCTGAAAGGACATACTTTCCTGACGGCCCTCTGTGTGGATCTTTGTGGCGGAGCGACAGGGCAGGTTGAGACCACCTAGCAGAGAGGTGGCCTGGCCCTGGTTGGTGTTCGTGGTTACTTCAAGATAACACGCTTAACGAGATCTTGGTATTTGATTTGAGTCTGGCCACTGGCCTATACGCACTAATGATATGTCTCCATCGTATCTACTTTTTCAAACACTTTTGCCCTTGTTATTTATGTGCACAAACAAAAGTTCTCGGAAAGACCTAAAAGTTCACGGAACGTCTTTTTGGAAATAATAAAAAATCCTTGCAAAAGATGAAGACCAGGGGGCCCACACCCTAGCCACGAGGGTGGGGGACGCGCCTGCCCCCCTGGGCATGCCCCCCTACCTCGTGGGCCCCCTGGAGCTCCTCCGACCTCAACTCCAACTCTATATATTTGCTTTCGAGGAGAAAAAAATAGAAAAGAAGGATTCATCGTGTTTCACGATACAGAGCCGCCGCCAAGCCCTAAAACCTCTCGGGAGGGCTGGTCTGGAGTCCGTTCGGGGATCCGGAGAGGGGAATCCGTCGCCATCGTCATCATCAACCATCCTCCATCACCAATTTCATGATGCTCACCGCCGTGCATGAGTAATTCTGGACGGTGATGGGTTAGATGTGATTTATCATGTAATCGTGTTAGTTTTGTTAGGGTTTGATCCCTAGTATCCACTATGTTCTGAGATTGATGTTGCTATGACTTTTCTATGCTTAATGCTTGTCACTAGGACTAGAGTGCCATGATTTCATGTCTGAACCTATTATGTTTTCATGAATATATATCAGTTCTTGATCCTATCTTGCAAGTCTATAGTCACCTACTATGTGTTATCATCTGGCAACCCCGAAGTGACAATAATCGGGACCACTCCCGGTGATGACCGTAGTTTGAGGAGTTCAGGTATTCACTATGTGTTAATGCTTTGGTCTGGTACTCTATTGAAAGGAGGCCTTAATATCCCTTAGTTTCTGCTAGGACCCCGCTGCCACGGGAGGGTAGGACAAAAGATGCCATGCAAGTTCTTTTCCATAAAGCACGTGTCACTATATTCGAAATACATGCCTACATTACATTGATGAATTGGAGCTAGTTCTGTGTCACCCTAGGTTATGACTGTCACATGATGAACCACATCCGGCATAATATTCTCTATCACCGATCCATTGCCTACGAGCTTACCATATATTGTTCTTCTCTTATTTACTTTTCCGTTGCTACTGTTACAATCACTACAAAATACCAAAAACATTAGTTTTGTTACCGTTACCTTTTGCTATCGTTACCACTACTATCATATTACTTTGCTACTAAATACTTTGCTGCAGATATTAAGTTCCCAAGTGTGGTTGAATTGACAACTCAGCTGCTAATACTTGAGAATATTCTTTGGCTCCCCTTGTGTCGAATCAATAAATTTGGGTTGAATACTCTACCCTCGAAAACTGTTGCGATCCCCTATACTTGTGGCTTACCAAGAATATTTTCTGGCGCCGTCGCCGGGGAGCATAGCTCTATTCTTTGAGTCACTTGGGATTTATATCTGCTTATTATTATGAAGAACTTGAGAGATCCAAAAACCAAGATTTATCCCTCAACTACTAGGGGAGGTAAGGAACTGCCATCTAGCTCTGCACTTGATTCACCTTCTGTTTTGAGTAAGCTTGCGACACCTAAACCTGCTTCTACTATTCATTCTGATATGTCGCATGTTATTGATGATGCCACTTCTGCTATGCATAATACTTATGATGAAACTGCTTCTATGCTTGATACTACTATGCCACTTGGTGAATTTTTGATGAGCAACTTGCTAGGGTTAGAGAGAATGAAATTATTGAAACTGATAATATTGATGAAAGTGATGATGAAGACGCTCCCCCTAATAAATATGAATTGCATGTTGTTCCTGATGGTTATGTTCTGGATGAAGAATCTGCTAGAGCTATTTTAGCTTGCAATGATAGATATGATCTAAAGAGGTTATTAGCTAAATGGAAGCAGCAATCCCTTAATGCTAGAATGAAACCTGACCCTGCTTTTGCTACTTCACCTATCTGTGTTACTGATAAGGATTATGAATTCTCTATTGATCCTGATATAATTACTTTGGTTGAATCTGATCCTTTTTATGGCTATGAGTCTGAAACTGTTGTGGCACATCTTACTAAATTAAATAATATAGCCACCCTATTCACTAAAGATGAGAGAACTCGCTACTTTTATATCCTTAAAATATTTCCGTTCTCATTAAAGGGTGATGCTAAGATATGGTTTAATTCTCTTGATCCTGGTTGTGTGCGTATTCCCCAGGATATGATTTATTACTTCTCTGCTAAATATTTCCCTACTCATAAGAAACAAGCTGCTTTAAGGGATATATATAATTTTGTGCAAATTGAAGAAGAGAGCCTCCCACAAGCTTGGGGGAGGCTACTCCAATTACTTAATGCTTTGCCTAATCATCCTCTTAAGAAAAATGAAATACTTGATATCTTTTATAATGGACTAACCGATGCTTCCAGAGATTACCTGGATAGCTGTGCTGGTTCTATTTTCAGGGAAAGAACACCGGATGAAGCTGAAATTCTATTGAATAATATGTTGACTAATGAAAATAATTGGACACTTCCTGAGCCTATTCCTAAACCAACTCCAAAGAAGAGAGGTATTCTATTTCTCATCCGTGAGGATATGGAAGAGGCAAAGAAATCCATGAAACAAAAGGGTATTAAAGCTGAAGATGTTAAGAGTTTACCTCCTATTGAAGAAATACATGGTCTTAATTTACCGCCTGTCGAAGAAATGCATAATTTTAATCCATCTCCTATTGAAGAAATACATGGTCTTGATAAACCGACACAGGTAGTAAAGGTAAATTCTCTCTATAGATATGATAAAGTTGAAACCCATTTACTAAGTTTGCTAGCCCATGCTTAGATGAGTTTGATAAATTTATGGTTAAGCAAGAAGACTTCAATGCTTATTTTGGTAGAGAATTAAAATGCAGTGCTGATATGCTTGAGTACTTGGGTGATTATATGGCTAATGTTAAAGGTGAACTTAAACTTATTAGTAAACATGCTTCTATGGTTACCACTCAAGTAGAACAAGTACTTAAAGCTCAAAATGATTTGCTCAATGAATTGAATAGTAAGAATAACGATAATGCTGTTAGAGTTATGACTAGAGGTGGTACAATGACTCAGGAACCTTTGTATCCTGAAGGCCACCCTAAGAGAATTGAGCAAGATTCTCAGAGAAATAATACAGATGCACCTAGTCCTTCTAAAAGGAAGAAAAAGAAAAATGATAGGACTTTGCATGCTTCTAGTGAACCTATTACTAAAACACCTGAGAATCCAAATGATATTTCTATTTCTAATGCTGAAACACAATCTAGTAATGAACCTGAAACTAGTGATAAAGTTAATGATAATGTTCCTGTTGATGCTCAACCTAGCAATGATAATGATATAGAAATTGAACCTGCTGTTGATCTTGATAACCCACAATCAAAGAATCAACGTTATGATAAGAAAGACTTTGTTGCTAGGAAACATGGTAAAGAAAGAGAACCATCGGTTCAGAAACCCATGCCTTTTACTCCCAAACCATCCAAGAAAAAGGACGATGAGGATTTTGAGTGCTTTCCTGAAATGATTAGACCTATCTTTTTGCGCATGTGATTAACTGATATGCTTAAAATGAATCCTTATGCTAAGTACATGAAAGAAATTGTTACTAATAAAAGAAAGGTACTGGAAGCTGAAATTTCCACCATGCTTGCTAATTATACTTTTAAGGGTGGAATACCAAAGAAACTTGGAGATCCAGGAGTACCCACTATACCATGCTCCATTAAAAGAAACTATGTTAAAACTGTGTTATGTGATCTTGGAGCCGGTGTTAGTGCTATGCCTCTCTCTTCATATCGTAGACTTGATTTGAATAAGTTGACACCTACTGAAATATCTTTGCAAATGGCTGATAAATCAACTGCTATACTTGTCGGTATTTGTGAGGATGTGCCTGTTGTGGTTACAAACGTTACTATTTTAACGGACTTTGTTATTCTTGATATTCCCGAGGACGATAGTATGTATATTATTCTTGGAAGACCCTTTTTGAATACTGCAGGGGCTGTTATTGATTGCAACAAAGGCAATGTCACTTTTCATGTTAATGGTAATGAGCATACGGTACACTTTCCGAGGAAACAACCTCAAGTCCACAGTATCAATTCTATTGGAAAAATTCCATCGATTATTTTTGGAGGTTTTGAATTTCCTCTTCCTACTGTCAAGAAGAAATATGATATTCTCATTGTTGGGGATGTGCATATCCCCGTTGAGGTAACCTAGTGTTATTCGAAAATTCTCCGGTTCCATGTTATTCGGAATGAGTTTGTTAACAAGACCTGATCAACCTTGTTAGTGGATTCCTTTTGATGAGCATGAGATGGATGAATTTAGAAAACACAACTCTCTGTACCCTCCTTTTACTTTCTGATATTCATATTAAATAAAATAAAATAGTATTTTCTGTCTGTTATCTGAATTATTTGTGCAATATAAAAATACCCCGAAAATAAAAGTTCTCCAAATGCCCCGAAATTTAAATATGATTTTTTTCTGGAATATTTGAGAATATTTGGCACTCATAACACAGCACGAGGGGCATCCACCTAGCCACGGGGATGGAGGGCGCGCCCTACCCCCTGGGCGCGCCCCCTGCCTCATGGGCCCATGGTGGCCCTCCTCCACTTATTCCTGCACCCACACGCTCCTTCTTCCTCCCACAAACACGATTATCCAGTTCAAACCCAAGTCCAAGCTCATTTTGCTGCCATTTTCGATCTCCTTGCTCAAAGCACCTCTCACAAAACTATTTGGGGGATTGTTCCTTGGTATGTGACTCCTCCATTGGTCCAATTAGTTTTTGTTCTAGCACTTTATTCATTGCAAATTTGTGCTGCCTAGGTGACCATGTTCTTGAGCTTGCATGTCAAATTTATATGGTTCCAAGTAGTTTTGATGCATGATATAGGCTCTAGGCACTTGTAGGAGTAGTTTCTATCAATATTGTTGAGTTTGGTTCACTTTTATTTGAAGTTACTAAAAATTTTGGAATTTTTTAGAAAATAATGAAGAGATTTTTGAGGGGATCATCGAGCCAAAGCTCGAAGGAAAAGAAAAATGAAAAAGCAGAGAGGCCCAAATATAATCTGCCTTGCACCACGGAGGTTCGGCTGTGTGAATGGCCTTTTGATGATTTCTTAAGAGTATCCGAGATTGATGATGATTTTTATGAATTGGCTGAGAATGCAGGACTCACTACCTTCCTCCACGACCAACACGAACAGTATCTCTTACTCACCAATATCTTTGTGCAAAACTTTCATTTCCATGCTAGGAGCTCACCACCTACGGTGGAGTTTTATTTATATGATGAGCATAAGGAGATGTCACTTTATGATTTTTGTCGGGTTTGTTTGATCCCTTTCGAGGACACAATAGAGGAACCACATCGCGGCGATGTGGATGGGTTTATTGATACCATCACTGTAGGGGAAACGAGGAAGGTTTCCGATGCACGAATCACTAGCATACATTTTTCTGTTTTACGCTACTTTGCAATATTTGCTAGTCGTTGCTTAATTGGTCGTGGAAACTGTGGAAACCTTAGTGCTCCTGATATTATTATTTTGTTCCATGGTTTATTCTGTGATAACTCTGCTAGTATGGGCGGTATTATTGCTAAACGGTTAAGTCTGAACCGTACAAAGGGCCCCATCTTTGGAGGCATCTATGCTTCACGCCTAGCTGCACATTTTAACATACCTATTAGGCATTATGAGAAGGAAGAAAAATTGCTGCCTCCTGTTTATTTAGATTATAAGAGTATGGTGGCACACGATTTTATTGTTAAGAATAGGGAAGGGGAGCTTGAATACAAATTGTTCTTTGATAAATATCATCCTGAGACTATTACCCTGCCTGCTCCTTCCTTGTTTGATTTATCTGTAGGCAAGTACCTTGTTCCATTAGAGGCTATTCATGCCCACCGGAACCCTACATCAGCCACATAGCTAGAGTCAGAACCACAAGTTGATTGCTACCTCTTGAGCACTGTGTTGGATTTCCTTGAAGAGGAAAGGATGATGTAGCAAAGTAGCATAAGTATTTCCCTCAGTTTTTGAGAACCAAGGTACCAATTGAAAGTGCAACTATCCCTAGGTGGTTTTGGTAATTCATAACAACATATAGCTCATTGAGCTAATGCTATTCCAAGATGATTATTTCAGGAAAGCTCAATGATTGGCATGGCATGGATATGAAAGTGGAACCCTCAAAATGCTAAGGACAATGGATTGGCTCAAGCTCAAAAGCTTAAGACTCTTCATTTCATATTTTAGTGATCTAAGATCACATTGAGTCCATAGGAAAAGCCAATACTATCAAGGAGGGACGAGGTGTTGCTTAATGAGCCTCTTGCTTCACGTGCTTAATGATATGCTCCAAAACCCTCAACTACTTTCCCATATCCACATATGACCTAAACTCTAAGCCAAACTCGGTCCTACCGATTTTTCCTATCCGGCGCCACCGAGTTTCAATTGTCATTAGCCACTGCCAATCCCTAGCAATTCGGTCCTACCGATAAGGATCTCGGTCCCACCGAGATGGGGTTGCAAACTCTCTGTTTCCCTTTCGTAACTTTTCGGTCCCACCGAAAGAGCGAATCGGTCCCACCGAGATTGCAATGTAAACTCAGTGTTTCCCCTTTGTAACTTTTCGGTCTCACCGAGTTCCACTCGGTCCCACCGAAAGAGCAAATCGGTCCCACCGAGTTTGCCTGACCAACTCTCTGGTTAGCTAATTACCAAACTCGGTCTCACCGAGTTTGTGTAATCGGTCTCACCGAGATTACGTTATGCCCAAACCCTAATCGAATCGGTCCTACCGAGTTGCATGTCAGTCCCACCGAAATTCCTAACGGTCACTAGGTTTACCTTTTCGGTCCGACCGAGTTTTCTGATTCGGTCCCACCGAGATTGGTAAATTGTGTGTAACGGTTGGATTTTGTGTGGAGGCTATATATACCCCTCCACCTCCTTCTCATTCGATGAGAGAGCCATCAGAACACACACATCATTCCTACTCATATGTTCTGAGAGAAAACCACCTACTCATGTGTTGAGATCAAGACATTCCATTCCTACCATATGAATCTTGATTTCTAGCCTTCCCAAGTTGCTTTCCACTCAAATCTTCTTTCCACCAAATCCAAATCCTATGAGAGAGAGTTGAGTGTTGGGGAGACTATCATTTGAAGCACAAGAGCAAGGAGTTCATTACCTACACACCATTTGTTACTTCTTGGAGAGTGGTGTCTCCTAGATTGGCTAGGTGTCACTTGGGAGCCTCCGACAAGATTGTGGAGTTGAACCAAGGAGTTTGTAAGGGCAAGGAGATCGCCTACTTCGTGAAGATCTACCGCTAGTGAGGCAAGTCCTTCGTGGGCGTTGGCCATGGTGGGATAGACAAGGTTGCTTCTTCGTGGACCCTTTGTGGGTGGTTGCTTCATCGTGGACCCTTCGTGGGTGGAGCCCTCCGTGGACTCGCGCAACCGTTGCCCTTGGGTGGAGCCCTGTGTGGACTCGCGCAACCGTTACCCTTCGTGGGTTGAAGTCTCCATCAACATGGATGCAGGATAGCACCACCTATCCGAACCACGGGAAAAACATCCGTGTCTCCAATAGCGTTTGAAATCTCCAAACCCTTCCCTTTATATTCTTGCAAGTTGCATGCTTTACTTTCCGCTGCCAATATACTCTTTGCATGATTGCTTGAATTGTGTGATGATTGCTTGACTTATCCTAGAATAGATAAAATCTGCCAAGAACTAAAATTGGGAAAAGGTTAAGTTTTTATTTGGTCAAGTAGTCTAATCACCCCCCTCTAGACATACTTTCGATCCTACAAGTGGTATCAGAGCTTTGGTCTCCATTTGCTTGATCTCCATAGCTTTGGTGGTCATAGCCTTGGTTTCACAACCTAGGAGAGTATGGCGTCTAGCGAGGGAAATTATCACCGTAGAGGTCCTTACTTTGATGGTACTAATTTATCTAGTTGGAAGCATAAAATGAAAATGCATATTCTTGGACATAACCCCGCCGTTTGGGCTATTGTGTGTGTTGGTTTGCAAGGTGACTTCTTTGATGGGAAAGAACCAAACCGTGAAGCTACCGCGAATGAGTTGAAGATGTTGCAATACAATGCTCAAGCTTGTGATATTCTCTTCAACGGAATGTGCCCCAAAGAATTCAACAAAATCAGCCGCCTTGAGAATGCAAAGGAAATTTGGGACACTTTGATTGATATGCACGAAGGTACCGACTCCGTCAAGGAATCCAAGTTGGATGTGCTTCAAAGCCAACTTGACAAGTTCAAGATGAAGGATGATGAAGGTGTCGCTGAAATGTACTCTAGGCTTGCTCTCATCACAAATGAGATTGCCGGCTTAGGAAGTGAAGAGATGACCGATAAATTCATCATCAAGAAGATCCTAAGAGCCTTGGATGGAAAATATGATACCGTGTGCACATTGATCCAAATGATGCCCAGTTACAAAGATCTCAAGCCAACGGAGGTGATTGGAAGGATTGTTGCTCATGAGATGTCACTTAAGGATAAAGAGGAACTTCACAACAAATCAAGCGGTGCCTACAAAGCCTCATGTGAAGCCCCTACATCATCAAGTGAGAAACAAGACTTCAATGAAGAATTGAGCTTAATGGTGAAGAACTTCAACAAGTTCTACAAGAGTAGAAGCAAAGATAGAAGCTCCAAGTCAAGGTCCTACAATGACAAAAGATCTTCTAGTCGAGAGCGAAACTGCTACAATTGTGGAAGACCCGGACACTATTCCAATGAGTGTACGGCTCCCTACAAGAGAAGAGAAGATTCTCCAAAAAGAAGAAGCAAAGGATCACCATCAAGAGAGAGAAGGAGTAGAGATGATCGTTATGAACGAAGATACTCACGGAGAAGCAAGGATTCGGAAAGGAAGGAAAAATCATCAAGGAGCTACACAAGACGAAGACATCAAGCTCATGTTGGTGAATGGGTATCCGGCTCCGACTCCGACAGCCACTCCGAGAGAAGTTATCACTCCGACTCCGAAGACACTCAAGATGAAGGTGTTGCCGGTCTAGCACTTGTGTCAACCAACTCCTATGACATATTTGACTCACCAAATGAAGGAATTGGAAGATGCTTCATGGCCAAAGGTCCTAAGGTAACACACCCCGAGTATGTTGATTTCAATAGTGATGAAGATGACTTGTTAGGTGATGATTTGATTGGTGACAACTCTAGTGATGAATACTATGATGAAAGACCAATTAATCATGCTAATCAAGATAAAACGAATGACAATGATAAGGAGAAGATTGAGGCTCTAACTAAAGAACTAAAAACTCTTAAGTTAGCTCATGACACTATCTTCGAAGATCATCGAGAACTTTTAAGGGCTCATGAGAAGCTACGCTTTGAAAAGCTCAATCTTGAGCAAGAGCATGAGTTCTTAAAGGCAATCAATGATGATCTCCGCAAGAAAAGTTCTTCTTACATTGCCAAGCATTTACTCTTATCCACTTACATGCCTCAAGTCAAGTCTAGTAACAAGAAAGGTTCTTCCTCTAGTAGTAACAATGATCATGCTAAAATCCAATATTGTTGCTTCTAGTAGTTCTCTTGATTCCACTAATGATTCTCTTAGCCAAGTTACACTTGAGCAAGAAAATAGCTTATTGAAGGGAATTATAGAGAAAGGAGTGTACAAGAGCCTTTCCGGGAGTAAGCAATTCGAGGAAATTGTGCACAAGCAAGGAATGCACCGGAAGAATCAAGGTGTTGGTTTTGAACGAAAGTTCAATGCCAATGGAGTTGAATGGGAAGAAGATCAATACCCCAAGACGAAGTTTGTCCCTCAACAAGAGAAGTATACTTCTTTCAAGGGGACACAAGCTCAAGATGATCTTCCACCACAAGACTACGAGCAAAAAGGCAAGGACAAGCTTCAAGAGGAAATTGATGCATTTGAAGAAGCTCCTAAGACCTTAGTCAAGTGGATTCCCAAGACTACTTCAAGTTCCACTTCATCAAGTACGACTACAACTCCAAGGATTCCCATCAAGATGATGTGGATCCAAAAGAAGAAGAACTAGAGAGTTCTCGAGGGTGACTCCGCCAACATACTTCACTCTTATCATTTTGGCAAGAACAAGTGCAATCAACTTCCACATCTTGCACTAGTTCAAGGAGTCACAAACCCTCTTGTTGGTAAGACAAGGGACAAGGTAACCTAAAGTCTTCATGGACATCATCTTTTGTGTGCATCACTCTTTGTCTATGGATATCCTTGTTTGTTCCTTGTGGGACTAACCCATGTAGGTATTGAAAGTGCAACTCACTCAAATGGATAGCTCCAAGAGATCTACATCAACATTGAGCATCCACATCTTCAATATCTACATGAAGTCATCATCGACAAAACCCAAGGTTAGTTCATCCCTCTTAAGGGGGATATCACATCTAGGGGGAGCTTTACTCTAAGACTTGAGCTAAAGCAACTCTAAAGATGTGAACAAAACAATGCTTTATGTAAAAGTGGTAACCCCACTTGAGCTTAAACGATGAGTATGACCTACGATCAAGTGTTCTCACTTGACTCCTAAGTCAATATGCTCATATATAGATGACCTAGTCATCGCAAATTGCTTGATAGATGCTAGAATTGGTTGTGCATGCTTTGCCACATATTTCATTTGCTATCTTATTGTGTGAGCATGTTGGTTGCACATTTTACTCATTCAAGGACATCCACTTGTTGTTTTGATTGTTTGGCTTTCTTCTTTTGCCAAGTGGATGGACAAGAATGCCTAAGAACCTCCTCTAGCTATCTATGCTTTTCTCGTCTCAAACTCTATTCATGCTGCATCACAAAACTTGATCAAGTCAGATTCGAACCACTCTGTGTGAGGAGCGCTCGGAGTCCCCGATTCGTCATAGACTTAAACTTCCAAAACCTCTTTATGAATCTCGGTCTGACCGATACTCCATTTTCGGTCCTACCGAGTTCATTAAGTTGATCTAGATTTTTGATCTCGGTGCAACCGATTTGAACTTTTCGGTCACACCGAGTTGCAATAACTGCACACAGTTTTGCATCTCGGTGCCACCGAGTTGTTCCACTCGGTCACACCGACAGGGTCGGGCTATATATAGTGACAGGCAGAATTTTGGAAATTTCTCCGAAACCTCCTCGCCCGCGCGATAGCCTGCTCTGCCCCCGAGGTCTCCGGATCGTCTCCTCGCCGCCAGCAGCCTCCAGTCGCTGGTCTTCGCCGCCGTCAACGGATTTCTGCCCCGCCGTTGCTGCCGTAGCAAGTCCACGCCGAACTAGGGTATGGACTTGATCATTGTGCTATTCCTCAATCTGATTCCTAGCACATTGTGATCATCATGAATCTTGCCACGATTGATAAACTTCTATCCAGTCAAAACGCTCATAGATTAGGTTTAATTTGAAAATTTTAGGGTTAGGTTTCCACCGAAACCATCTCGGACCCACCGAGTTGAAAAACTCGGTCCCACCGATCTGGCTTTTGCCATTGCACAAGTTAAACTCGGTCTGACCGAGAATAACTTATCGGTGCGACCGATTTTGGAATTCTGTGAAACCCTAGCAGTCTCGGTGCCACCGAACTGTGACTCGGTCTGACCGAGTTCACCAGTTCTGGTGCCAAAACTGCTTCGGTGTCACCGAGTTTGAAAATCGGTAGATCCGAGATGCTTTCTGTGGAAAACTAAAACTAAGTTTTTGAATTAATCTTTTGCAAAAATCTCTGCTTTTTGTGATGCTCATCCACTCTATCTCTTCTATATTCTATTCACAGGGTCAGCAGTCAGTTTGCAACATGTCTGATCAAAGTGACAGCCAGAACCTCTCAGAGCAGCAAGTTGTGATGAGTGAGGGCACTAGCCCCTCAAGTTCTTCTGATGATGGCAGCAGGAGCACACCCAGCAATTTGCCTAAGGCTGCCACACGTCAAAGGAAGAAGAGAGCGTCTGATTCTGAGGATGAAGACTATGTGGCAGAGGAAGAGGCCACTTCCAAGAGGGTTGAGCCAGCTCAAGGCTCAAAGCTAGGCCTGAAAATCAAGAGGCCAGCAGGCAGGCAGCCCATGTCTAAGGCTAGAGCATCAACTGAGAAGCCTGCACCTGCTCCCATTGAGCCCATTGCTGCTGAGGGTAAGAAGAGGAAAGAGAGAGTAAAGAAGACTGTAGCCAAAGTGCTTGGGAGAGCCTCCATCATGGTAGAAGAGGAGGAGGAAGAAGAGGTTGTTGCACCAGCACCCAAGGCAGCCAAACTTATGGGAGATGCCATAAGGTCAGGGAGAGCTGCATCCAAGCCCAAGGAATCTCCTAAGGCTCCATCTAAGCCTAAGACAGCTCCAAAGAGAAACACAAGGAGTATACCTGCTGCAGAAAAGAACAAGGCCCCAGTGCTTGAAGCTATTGAAGAAGAGGAAGAGAGTGTCCTTCGGAAGCTCAAGCCCAAGATCCCAGACCACAATGATGCTCATCCTGTGGCTGAGGACATGAAGCTCAGGAGAGACTCAGGGCTCAGGAAATGGAGAGAAGCAGATCCATATGCTTCTAGGAGAAGGACTGGCGTGGACTACAGATTTCACACAAAGGAGCAACAAGATTTTTATGAGACTGTTTTGCTTGACAAGAAGCCAATCGTTTGTGACATGAGATGGGTCGACTGGACCTATATCAAGGAGAATGAAGAGCACTATCCAGGAGTTCAGGACAGCTTCAGAGCATGTGGAGTAGAGGACTTTGTTGGGCAGAAGCTCACAAAGTGGAATGAGGAACTCATCATGCAGTTCTACTCCACAGCTCACTTTTATCCGGATGGAAGGATTACTTGGATGTCTGAGGGTACAAGGTACCAATCTACAGTGGCTGAGTGGGCACAGATCATCAATGCCCCAGAAGAGCAAGATGAGGACTTGGACATCTATGCCAAGAAGAAAATGGACCATAACTCCATGTCCAACATGTACAAGGAAATTCCCAATGAAGCTCTTGACTCATTCAAGTTTGGCTCAGTGCACTATCTGCTCTCAGGATTGCCTACTATCAATTGGATACTAAGGCACACTCTGTTGCCTAAGTCTGGAGATCACAAGATGATCAGAGGTCACGCGATCAACCTGCTTCATGTCTTTGACGTGCCTCAGAAATTCAAGGTCATGAGTCTCATTGTGGAAACCATTAAGAGGATAGCTGCAGATCAGAAGAGGAGCTGTGGATATGCCCCTCAGATTCAGGAGCTCATCAACTCCAAGATGGGCACGGGCGTATATCTGTTGGATAAGGAACACCTGCCCATCCGTCCAGATTTTGAGAACAATGAAGTTGTGATGACAGAGAATGAGCCATCGTCTGCACAAGCATTTGCAAAGAAGGAGAAGGCGAAGAAGGAGAAAGCTGCCAGGATGCCTACTCAAGAGGAGGCATCTGAGTACTTCTTGAAGACCAAACAAGAGCAGCTCAGTTACTTGATTGCATCCTCGCTGAGAATTGAGCAAAGTGTAGCCAACCTCACTAAAAATCAGCAGAGCCTAGGAGGATCATGGAACAGAAGTTCTATGACTTGGATGTCAAGGTAACGGAAGTCCAGTCTGTAGTGGAGCAGCTCCAGGAGGACATGAATGAGAGGAGAGGCAGGACCACAACTCATGCTTTTTCTAGAGTGCCACGAGGTCCGAGGTCGTCTGCACTGCTAGTTGCTGACACCAGAGCTACAATGTCTGCACCATCCACAGCCTCAGCTCCAGCGTCTACCTCAGCTCCAACTCCAGCGACTACTTCAGCATCTACTGAAGCCTTCGTCCTTGGAGTGATCCGGACTCCACCACCACCTGAAGATCAAGCCTGAGCGACGACTTAGCACTATGCATTTTCTAGGAACTTTTTGGTAACTTGTTGCCAAAGGGGGAGAAGATGTATAGATCATAGGCTTCGAGAGAGAGAGAGTGTTGCTTTTCTCTCTTGCTTTATTTGGTGGTCTTTCAAACTTTTTTTGCATTTGAGTGCTTGATACTATGTCATTATTTGTGAGACATCGATGATCATGTGTTTGATCATAAGCTACACTTAATGTTTGCTTAATGCTTGCTTAAATATTATCATGCTATCTATCGTTTGTGATCATTCACTATTCTTGGTGATGAGTGCATGTATTTCATTCTTATCATTTTGAGCGCTCCACCAAGATGTATGTGACATGGAAGAGTAACCCATGACTTTAACTCTTTGTGCATTTGCAGTCAAAAGCAAATTTTAAATATGCACAAATTTAGGGGGAGCTCTTACTTATCACATACTTCTCAAAGCGACGATATACTTCATGCTTATTATCATTTGTCGAAGCTTTGATCTATATGTTGTCATCAATTACCAAAAAGAGGGAGATTGAAAGTGCAACTATCCCTAGGTGGTTTTGGTAATTCATAACAACATATAGCTCATTGAGCTAATGCTATACCAAGAAGATTATTTCAGGAAAGCTCAATGATTGGCATGGCATGGATATGAAAGTGGAACCCTCAAAATGCTAAGGACAATGGATTGGCTCAAGCTCAAAAGCTCAAGACTCTTCATTTCATATTTTAGTGATCCAAGATCACATTGAGTCCATAGGAAAAGCCAATACTATCAAGGAGGGATGAGGTGTTGCTTAATGAGCCTCTTGCTTCATGTGCTTAATGATATGCTCCAAAACCCTCAACTACTTTCCCATATCCACATATGACTTAAACTCTAAGCCAAACTCGGTCCTACCGATTTTTCCTATCCGGCGCCACCGAGTTTCAATTGTCATTAGCCACTGCCAAACCCTAGAATTCGGTCCTACCGATAAGGATCTCGGTCCCACCGAGATGGGGTTGCAAACTCTCTGTTTCCCTTTCGTAACTTTTCGGTCCCACTGAAAGAGCGAATCGGTCCCACCGAGATTGCAATGTAAACTCAGTGTTTCCCCTTTGTAACTTTTCGGTCTCACCGAGTTCCACTCGGTCCCACCGAAAGAGCAAATCGGTCCCACCGAGTTTGCCTGACCAACTCTCTGGTTAGCTAATTACCAAACTCGGTCTCACCGAGTTTGTGTAATCGGTCTCACCGAGATTACGTTATGCCCAAACCCTAATCGAATCGGTCCTACCGAGATCCATGTCAGTCCCACCGAAATTCCTAACGGTCACTAGGTTTACCTTTTCGGTCCGACCGAGTTTTCTGATTCGGTCCCACCGAGATTGGTAAATTGTGTGTAACGGTTGGATTTTGTGTGGAGGCTATATATACCCCTCCACCTCCTTCTCATTCGATGAGAGAGCCATCAGAACACACACATCATTCCTACTCATATGTTCTGAGAGAAAACCACCTACTCATGTGTTGAGATCAAGACATTCCATTCGTACCATATGAATCTTGATTTCTAGCCTTCCCAAGTTGCTTTCCACTCAAATCTTCTTTCCACCAAATCCAAATCCTATGAGAGAGAGTTGAGTGTTGGGGAGACTATCATTTGAAGCACAAGAGCAAGGAGTTCATTACCTACACACCATTTGTTACTTCTTGGAGAGTGGTGTCTCCTAGATTGGCTAGGTGTCACTTGGGAGCCTCCGACAAGATTGTGGAGTTGAACCAAGGAGTTTGTAAGGGCAAGGATATCGCCTACTTCGTGAAGATCTACCGCTAGTGAGGCAAGTCCTTCGTGGGCGTTGGCCATGGTGGGATAGACAAGGTTGCTTCTTCGTGGACCCTTTGTGGGTGGTTGCTTCATCGTGGACCCTTCGTGGGTGGAGCCCTCCGTGGACTCGCGCAACCGTTGCCCTTGGGTGGAGCCCTGTGTGGACTCGCGCAACCGTTACCCTTCGTGGGTTGAAGTCTCCATCAACGTGGATGTAGGATAGCACCACCTATCCGAACCACGGGAAAAACATCCGTGTCTCCAATAGCGTTTGAAATCTCCAAACCCTTCCCTTTATATTCTTGCAAGTTGCATGCTTTACTTTCCGCTGCCAATATACTCTTTGCATGCTTGCATGAATTGTGTGATGATTGCTTGAGTTATCCTAGAACAGATGAAATCTGCCAAGAACTAAAATTGGGAAAAGGTTAAGTTTTTATTTGGTCAAGTAGTCTAATCACCCCCCCTCTAGACATACTTTCGATCCTACACCAATCCAGTAGGAGGCTGTGCGCAAGTCCCTCGTACCTGCACAAAACAAATAACTCCTCGCAACCAACACAATAAGGGGTTGTCAATCCCTTCACGGTCACTTACGAGAGTGAGATCTGATAGATATGATAAGACAATATTTTTGGTATTTTTTTGATAAAGATGCAAAGTAAAATAAAAGCAAAGTAAAAAATCAAAAGAAATAACTAAGTATTGGAAGATTAATATGATGAAGATAGACCCGGGGGCCATAGGTTTCACTAGTGGCTTCTCACAAGAGCATAAGTATTTTACGGTGGGTGAATGAATTACTGTTGAGCAATTGACAGAATTGAGCATAGTTATGAGAATATCTAGGTATGATCATGTATATAGGAATCACATCCGAGACAAGTAGACCGACTCCTGCCTGCATCTACTACTATTACTCCACTCATCGACCGCTATCCAGCATGCATCTAGAGTATTAAGTTCATGAAAACAGAGTAATGCCTTAAGCAAGATGACATGATGTAGAGGGATAAATTCATGCAATATGATAAAAACCCCATCTTGTTATCCTCGATGGCAACAATACAATACGTGCCTTGCTGCCCCTACTGTCACTGGGAAAGGACACCGCAAGATCGAACCCAAAGCTAAGCACTTCTCCCATTGCAAGAAAGATCAATCTAGTAGGCCAAACCAAACTGATAATTTGAAGAGACTTGCAAAGGTAACCAATCATACATAAAAGAATTCAGAGAAGATTCAAATATTGTTCATAGATAATCTTGATCATAAACCCACAATTCATCGATCTCAACAAACACACCACAAAAAGAAGATTACATCGGATAGATCTCCACAAGAGAAGGGGAGAACATTGTATTGAGATCCAAAAAGAGAGAAGAAGCCATCTAGCTACTAACTATGGACCCGAAGGTCACGGGTAAACTACTCACACTTCATCGAAGAGGCTATGGTGTTGATGTAGAAGCCCTCCGTGATGGATGCCCCCTTCGGCGGAGCTCCGAAACAGGCCCAAGATGGGATCTCGTGGATACATAAAGTTGCGGCGGTGGAATTAGGTTTTTGGCTCCGTATCTGATCGTTTCGGGGTACATAGGTATATATAGGAGGAAGGAGTACGTCAGTGGAGCAACAGGGGGCCCACGGGGGTGGAGGGCGTGCCTGGGGGGGTAGGCATGCCCCCCTACCTCGTGGCTTCCTCCTTTATTTATTGACGTAGGGTCCAAGTCTCCTGGATCATGTTCATTCCGAAAATCACGTTCCCGAAGGTTTCATTCCGTTTGGACTCGGTTTGATATTCCTTTTCTGCGAAACTCTGAAATAGGCAAAAAACAGCAATTCTGGGCTGGGTCTCTAGTTAATAGGTTAGTCCCAAAAATAATATAAAAGTGGATAATAAAGCCCAATAATGTCCAAGACAGTAGATAATATAGCATGGAGCAATCAAAAATTATAGATACGTTGGAGACGTATCAAGCATCCCCAAGCTTAATTCCTGCTCGTCCTCGAGTAGGTAAATGATAAAAAGTATAATTTTGATGCGGAGTGCTACTTGACATAATTTTAATGTAATTCTTCTTAATTGTGATATGAATATTCAGATCCGAAAGATTCAAGATAAAAGTTCATATTGACATAAAAATAATAATACTTCAAGCATACTAACTAAGCAATTATGTCTTCTCAAAATAACATGGCCAAAGAAAGTTCATCCCTACAAAATCATATAGTTTAGTCATTCTCCATTTTTGTCACACAAGAATGCTCTCATCATGCACAACCCCGATGACAAGCCAAGCAATTGTTTCATACTTTAGTAATCTCAAACCTATAAACTTTCACGCAATATATGAGCGAGAGCCATGGACATAGCAGTATGGGTGGAATAGAATATGATGATGGGGGTTATGTGGAGAAGACAAAAAAGGAGAAAATCTCACATCAACGAGGCTAATCAATGGGCTATGGAGATGCCCATCGATTGATGTTAATGCAAGGAGTAGGAATTGCCATGCAACGGATGCACTAGAGCTATAAATGTATGAAAGCTCAACAAAAGAAACTAAGTGGGTGTGCATCCAACTTTCTTGCTCACGAAGACCTAGGGCACTTGAGGAGGCCCATTGTTGGAATATACAAGCCAAATTCTATAATGAAAAATTCCCACTAGTATATGAAAGTGACAAAACAAAAGACTCTCTATCATGAAGATTATAGTGCTACTTTGAAGCACAAGTGTGGCAAATGATAGGAGCATTGTCCCTTCTCTCTTTTTCTCTGTTTTTTGGGGGGCCTTCTCTTCTTCTTTTTATGGCCTTTCTCTTCTATTTTTTTATTTTTTTAATTCCTCACTTGGGACAATGCTCTAGAAAATGATGATCATCACACTTCTATTTATTTACAACTCAATGATTACAACTCGATGCTAGAACAAAAGATTGTTGGAAATATGCCCTAGAGGCAATAATAAATTGGTTATTATTATATTTCCTTGTTCATGATAATCGTTTATTATCCATGCTAGAATTGTATTGATAGGAAACTCAGATACATGTGTGGATACATAGACAACACCATGTCCCTAGTAAGCCTCTAGTTGACTAGCTCGTTGATCAATAGATGGTTACGGTTTCCTGACCATGGACATTGGATGTCGTTGATAACAGGATCACATTATTAGGAGAATGATGTGATGGACAAGACCCAATCGTAAGCCTAGCACAAGATCATGTAGTTCGTATGCTAAAGCTTTTCTAATGTCAAGTATCATTTCCTTAGACCATGAGATTGTGCAACTCCCGGATACCGTAGGAGTGCTTTGGGTGTGCCAAACGTCACAACGTAACTAGGTGGCTATAAAGGTACACTACAGGTATCTCTGAAAGTGTCTGTTGGGTTGGCACGAATCGAGACTGGGATTTGTCACTCCGTGTAAACGGAGAGGTATCTCTGGGCCCACAAGGTAGGACATCATCATAATGTGCACAATGTGATCAAGGAGTTGATCACGGGATGATGTGTTACGGAACGAGTAAAGAGACTTGCCGGTAACGAGATTGAACAAGGTATCGGGATACCGACGATCGAATCTCGGGCAAGTATCGTACCGATAGACAAAGGGAATTGTATACGGGATTGATTAAGTCCTTGACATCGTGGTTCATCCGATGAGATCATCGTGGAGCATGTGGGAGCCAGCATGGGTATCCAGATCCCGCTGTTGGTTATTGACCGGAGAGTTGTCTCGGCCATGTCTGCACGAATCCCGAACCCGTAGGGTCTACACACTTAAGGTTCGATGACGCTAGGGTTATAGGGAAAGTATGTACGTGGTTACCGAATGTTGTTCGGAGTCCCGGATGAGATCCCGGACATCAAGAGGAGTTCCGGAATGGTCCGGAGGTAAAGATTGATATATAGGAAGTATGGTTTTGGCCACCGGAAGTGTTCCGGGCATCACCGGTAGTGTACCGGGACCACCGGAGGGGTCCGGGGGTCCACCAGGTGGGGCCACCAGCCCCGGAGGCCTACATGGCCAATAGTGGGAAGGGACCAGCCCCTAGGTGGGCTGGGGCACCTCCCACCAAGGCCCAAGGCACCTCCAAGAGGGGAAGGGGGCAAACCCTAGGGCAGATGGGCCCTAAGGCCCACCCCAGGTGCGCCTCCCCCTCTCCCCCTTGTGGCCGCCAGCCAGATGGGATCTGGGGGCTGCCGCCACCCCTAGGGAGGGAACCCTAGGTGGGGGCGCAGCCCCTCCCCTTCCCCTATATATACTTGAGGTATTGGAGGCTGCAAGACACACAAGATCCTCTCCCTCTTGGCGCAGCCCTACCTCTCTTCCTCCTCGTCTCTCGTAGTGCTTGGCGAAGCCCTACTGGAGTCCCGCGCTCCTCCACCAACACCACACCGTTGTGCTGCTGCTGGATGGAGTCTTCCCCAACCTCTCCTTCTCACCTTGCTGGATCAAGGCGTAGGAGACGTCTCCGGGCTGTACGTGTGTTGAACACGGAGGTGCCGTCCGTTCGGCACTAGGATCATCGGTGATTTGGATCACGACGAGTACGACTCCATCAACCCCGTTCACTTGAACGCTTCCGCTTAGCGATCTACAAGGGTATGTAGATGCACTCTCCTTCCCCTCATTGCTAGATTACTCCATAGATTGATCTTGGTGATGCGTAGAAAATTTTGAATTTCTGCTACGTTCCCCAACAAAGATGACTCTATACGAATGCCTCCGGTGGTGTACCGGGATATGCAATGAACCAAGAGTGACATGTATGAAAGAATTATGAACGGTGGCTTTGCCACAAATACTATGTCAACTACATGATCATGCTAAGCAATATGACAATGATGAATGTGTCATGATAAACGGAATGGTGGAAAGTTGCATGGCAATATATCTTGAAATGGCTATGGAAATGCCATAATAGGTAGGTATGGTGGCTGTTTTGAGGAAGATATAAGGAGGTTTATGTGTGAAAGAGCGTATCATATCATGGGGTTTGGATGCACCAGCGAAGTTTGCACCAACTCTCAATGTGAGAAAGGGCAATGCACGGTACCGAAGAGGCTAGCAATGATGGAAGGGTGAGAGTGCGTATAATCCATGGACTCAACATTAGTCATAAAGAACTCACATACTTATTGCAAAAATCTACAAGTCATAAAAAATCAAGCACTACGCGCATGCTCCTAGGGGGATAGATTGGTAGGAAAAGACCATCGCTCGTCCCAGACCGCCACTCACAAGGAGGACAATCAAAGAACACCTCATGTTTCAAATTTGTTACATAATGTTTACCATACGTGCATGCTACAGGACTTGCAAAATTCAACACAAGCATTTCTCAAATTCACAACTACTCAACTAGCACGACTTTGATATTATTACCTCCATATCTCAAAACAATCGTCAAGCATCAAACTTCTCTTAGTATTCAAAACACTCATAAGAAAGTTTTTACTAATCTTGAATACCTAGCATACTAGGATTATTTAAGCAAATTACCATGCTATTTAGGACTCTTAAAATAATCTAAGTGAAGCATGAGAGATCAATAATTTATATAAAACAAATCCACCACCGTGCTCTAAAAGATATAAGTGAAGACTAGAGCAAAACTATATAACTCAAAAGATATAAGTGAAGCACATAGAGTATTCTAACAAATTCCAAATCATGTATGGCTCTCTCAAAAGGTGTGTACATAAAGTATGATTGTGGTAAACTAAAAAGCAAACACTCAAATCATACAAGACGCTCCAAGCAAAACACATATCATGTGGTGAATAAAAATATAGCTCCAAGTCAAGTTACCGATGGAAGTAAACGAAAGAGGAGATGCCTTCCGGGGCATCCCCAAGCTTTGTATTTTAGGTGTCCTTAGATTATCTTGGGGGTGCCATGGGCATACCCAAGCTTAGGCTCTTGCCACTCCTTGTTCCATAATCCATCAAATCTTTACCCAAAACTTGAGAACTTCACAACACAAAACTTAAAGTAGAAAATCTCGTGAGCTCCGTTAGCAAAAAAAAGACCACTTCAAGGTACTGTAATGAACTCATTCTTTATTTATATTGGTGTTAAAACTACTTTATTCCAACTTCTCTATGGTTTATAAAATATTTTACTAGCCATAGATTCATCAAAATAAGCAAACAACACACGAAAAACAGAATCTGTCAAAAACAGAACAGTCTATAGTAATCTGTAACTAGCGCAAGATCTGGAACCCCAAAAATTCTAAAATAAATTGATGTACGTGATTAATTTATCTACTAATCATCTGCAAAAATAATTAACTAAATATCACTTTCCAAATAAAAATGGCAGCAGTTCTCGTGAGCGCTATAGTTTATGTTTTTTACAGCAAAATATCAAGACTTTCCCCAAGTCTTCCTAACGGTTCTACTTGGCACAAACACTAATTAAACACAAAAAACACAACCAAAACAGAGGCTAGGTAAATTATTTATTACTAAACAGGAGCAAAAATCAAGGAATAAAAATAAAGTTGGGTTGCCTCCCAACAAGCGCTATTGTTTAACGCCCCTAGCTACGCATAAAAAGCAAGGATAGATCTAGGTATTGCCATCTTTGGTAGGCAATCCATAAGTGGCTCTCATAATACATTCATAAGTTAATTTAATTTTATTTCTAGGAAAGTGTTCCATGCCTTTCCTTAACGGAAATTGGAATCTAATATTTCCTTCCTTCATCTCAATAATTGCACCAATCGTTCTAAGGAAAGGTCTACCAAGAATAATAGGACATGAAGGATTGCAATCTATGTCAAGAACAATAAAATCTACGGGCACATAATTCCTATTTGCGACAATAAGAACATCATTGATTCTTCCCATTGGTTTCTTAATAGTGTAATCCGCAAGGTGCAAGTTTAAAGAGCAATCGTCAAAATCACGGAAACCTAACAAATCACACAAAGTCTTTGGAATCGTGGAAACACTAGCACCCAAATCACATAAAACATAGAACTCATGATCTTTAATCTTAATTTTAATAGTTGGTTCCCACTCATCATAAAGTTTTCTAGGGATAGAAACTTCCAACTCAAGTTTTTCTTCATAAGATTGCATCAAGGCATCAACGATATGTCTAGTAAATGCTTTATTTTGACTATAAGCATGAGGAGAATTTAGCACGGATTTCAACAAGGAAATACAATCAATCAAAGAGCAATTTTCATAATTAAATTCCTTGAAATCCAAAATAGTGGGTTTAGCAACATCTAGGGTTTTAATTTCTTCAATCCCACTTTCATTAAATTTAGCATCAAGATCTAAAAACTCCGAATTTTTGGAATGCCTTCTAGGTAAAGGTGGATCATATTCAGTCCCATCATTATCAAGATTCATATTGCAGAACAAAGATTTAATAGGGGACACATCAATAACTTTTAGATCTTCATCTTTATTTTCATAGGAACTAGAAGAACACGCTCTTATAAAGGCACCTTTCTTAGCACGCATCCTAGCGGTTCTTTCTTTGCACTCATCAATGGAAATTCTCATGGCTTTGAGAGACTCATTGATATCATGCTTAGGAGGAATAGATCTAAGTTTCAAAGAATCAACATCAAGAGAAATTCTATCAATGTTCCTAGCCAACTCGTCAATCTTAAGCATTTTTTCTTCAATCAAAGCATTGAAATTATTTTGCGAAATAATAAATTCTTTAATATTAGATTCAAAATCAGAGGGCGTCTTATTATAATTTCCATAAGAATTGTTGTAGGAATTACCATAATTATTAGAGGGATTACTAGGATAAGGCATAGGATTAAAATTTCCTCTATACGCGTTGTTACCAAAATTGTTCCTACCAACAAGATTCACATCCATAGATTCATTATTATTCTCAATAAAAGTAGACAAGGGCATATCATTAGGATCAGAATAAACACTCTTACTAGAAAATAATTTCATAAGTTCATCCATCTTTCCACTCAAAACATTAATTTCTTCTATCACATGCACCTTTTTATTAGTAGATCTTTCAGTATGCCATTGAGAATAATTAACCATAATATTATCTAGGAGTTTAGTAGCTTCTCCTAAAGTGATTTCCATAAAAGTGCCTCCCGCGGCCGAATCTAAAAGATTTCTAGAAGCAAAATTCAATCCGGCATAAAAAATTTGTATAATTATCCACAAATTCAAACCATGGGTAGGGCAATTACGTATCATTAATTTCATCCTCTCCCAAGCTTGTGCAACATATTCATGATCAAGTTGCTTAAAATTCATAATATTGTTTCTAAGGGAGATGATCTTAGCGGGAGGAAAATACTTAGAGATAAAAGCATCTTTGCACTTGTTCCAAGAATCAATACTATTTTTAGGCAAAGACGAAAACCAAGCTTTAGCACGATCTCTAAGCGAAAAAGGAAATAGCTTCAACTTAACAATATCATTGTCCACATCTTCCTTATTTTGCATATCACACAAATCAACGAAGCTATTTAGATGGGTAGCGGCATCTTCACTAGGAAGGCTGGAAAACGGATCTTTCATGACAAGATTCAGCAAAGCTGCATTCATTTCACAAGATTGAGCATCAGTAAGAGGAGAAATCGGAGTGCTAATAAAATCATTGTTGTTGGTATTGGTAAAGTCACACAATTTAGTGTTATCTTGAGCCATCGTGAGAAGCAAGCAATCCAACACACAAGCAAACAGAAAGCAAGCGGGCTAAAAGAGGCAAATAGAGAAAGAGAGGGAGGATAGAGAGAGAGAGGGCGAATAAGACGGCAAGGGTGAAGTGGGGGATAGGAAAACGAGAGGCAAATGGCAAATAGTGTGTAACGACCTGACCCAAAATCGGTCAAGTCTCTGTGTAGCTGTACCATCCCAAGATCATGCTGGCACACACAGTACATTGATGAAAAGATTCAAAGTTCAATCACACCTGGATTTATTACACGATTCTCATATCTAGTCTTTATTACAATAGAATAAATTCGGCCGAAGGCCAACTCATGAGAAATAAACTAAATAAAGCTGCAGAAGCGTAGACGAATAGCGAGTCCATCCGACTCCATAGGGCAATCGCCAAGCGTAGATCGTAGCCTCACTCCTGGTCGGAAAACTCCTCTACGACATAAGACGTTGCAGCCGTGTAGGTCAGCATTTTGAATATGCCGGCAAGTCATAGAGAGAACAACAACAAAATTTCTAACACTATATGCAATTTGGCTGTGGGGCTCTAAGTTTTATGTTTTTGCGAAAAAGCCAATTTTTCCGTATAACAAAGTACTTGCTTGCAATTACTACAAAATGTTGGTTGTTATTGAGATGGTTCCGCCAACCAATGTCTCATTCCCAATTATTAAATAACCCCTCAATTAATTTAGTTCAGCGTTGAGATTTCCGAAATACTCCAATTTCCAGAGGCTCATTTGTCCGTAACCGGGGACACGGCTAATCGATTAGGTCGTTACTCTACAGAGTCTTGTGCACTTTACCCGCAAGAATCGTTCCCTCCTTTATGTCCTCGCACTGCCTGGTGTTTGAAGACGGGATGAACGAAACAGGGTCTTCCGTAGGGTTTCTCTGAGCACTGCCGGTACCCATCCATGTCCTACCGTTCTTCTACATCTGCTGGCACCGTCTGTCCAGAGTCACGCCTAGGGTCAACCTAGCCAGAGCCCATAATGGCTTGAGGCTGCACAGGTAAGCTTCCGGTCAAAGGGTATCCATCCGTCTCTTCGTGGCTAGGTGAAGCTTTCCGCAAGATGTCATGGCGCTCCTCCATGCATCCCGGCCATCCGCTGGTTCCTCCAGGGTGCCCGTCAACCGTCCTCCACCCAGCAGTGAATTCGAAGTCCATCTTGAGCTTGAAGTCATGGGGTTGTCATCATCTTGACTCTCACATCTCCCTTATGAAACACTCAACCAACCCCGTCTACGAGCATAGAAAAATAAACTACGTCGTCCCGGGCAATGGTAACAAGGGGAAGTGGGTTCATCCTACCTCATGATACTACTCAAGAACATAACTTAAAATTCTCCTACTGCATGCATGGTGGGGAGGAATAATTCTAATGCAACAAAATCATAGGTATTGTAAAACATGATCAAATAACTTGCCAGGCTGACGGTCTTCAAATGCTAGTGACTCGAGATAGCAAGCTTCGCACTCTGGAAATTCTATCGAGTCAAACAATAGCACAAATAAGTATTTCACTAATGACATATCAGCAAACTAAAGGAAAACACACAAGCACTCAAACCAAAATCAAAGAAAACTCGAGGAAAGCAAAATCAAGGTTTCCATCACATCAAGCTACAACAAAGAAATAGTTTTAACCTACTAACACTTTTCTTTACAGATCCAAAACAATGGTTTTACTAACTAACATAAAGGAAAACAGCATACAAACTAGGTGCAAAAAGATTCAAACCAATATCTATTATAGAACTCCTGTTATACCTAAAACAAAACTATTACGAAAATAAAATAAAAAACTTTTATTTTGCTGTAAATAAATGTTCACTCTCTGTAACTACAGAAACTAATCTAAAATAAATTATAACATAGGAAAAATAAAATTTAAAAATAACTAGAACAGCAGAAACTAACAGCAAGCTAAATAAACTAGAAAAGCTTGTTTTCGCATAAAAACTATTTTTAATAAAGACTAAAAATTCCCAAATAAATTCCTACTGCTAGACAAAGTCAAAACAAAGCAGTGACCAAAAGAATCACTTAAAAAATAATCCTAACTCAATTTATAGCAGAAAAACTAATCTGACTAAAACTAATATAAACCAATTTTTAAAAACCTAAACATGGCCGAATCTAATTTCTACAGCAACTATAGGAAATTTGCAAACTAGAGCAAAAAGAA
Organism: Triticum urartu; assembly: GCF_003073215.2. NCBI lineage: Eukaryota > Viridiplantae > Streptophyta > Magnoliopsida > Poales > Poaceae > Triticum > Triticum urartu. The sequence continues at coordinate 369,698,311 of NC_053024.1, forward strand.
TCAACTAAAAATATTAAATAACTTAAAAGATATAGATTTTTCAAGACTGGAACTATTCTGTTTTAAAAACAGAAACTAAAATAAAACTAAACAAAGCTAACGTGCTAATGGGCCGAGAGGTGAGCGATCGGAAACTAAATAGCACTCGGGCGATAAATAGACTAAACCGTGCACGCGCTTAATAATAGAAAACCGACCGGTTCGATCTAATTAAACCAGGTAAATAAACCGGAAACAAACCGTGAACTAAAACCGGTCTAATAAAAATAACCTAACCCTTCGCTACTCTAATCTAAGCTGTGCCTTGCAGATCGAACGGTGGAGGGGGTCCGGTGGCTTACAGCAGCGACGATGAACGACGGCGGCTCGGGCGACGGTGGCGGGGGGTCCTCCGGTGGTCCGGGGCGGCGGCGGAGTCGTCGGGCGGGTGCGGTAGCTCGAGTGGAGGTCGAGCATGGAGTCAGGGGAGCTCGGGGACGACGGAGGTGGTCGGGGCGACGTCGACTGCTCCCTGGTGAGCTGCAGCTCCGGCGAGCGGCGGTCGAGCTCGGGGGCGACGGCTTCGGCGGTTCCTGGGTGATGAAAAGGTGTCAAAGAGGTGCGGAAGGTAGTGGAGGTTCGGGTGAAGGTGCTGGGAGGGGCAGAGAGGGCTCACCAGCGTCGGGTGTGGCGGCGAACCGAGGCGGCGGTGGCGAGATGCGTTTGGTGACTGCGGTGGTTGTGGTGGGTTTTGGAGTAGGGTTTTTAGGGGGATCGACAGAGGAGGCCGAGGGGTATTTATAGGGCACCTTCGTGGAGCAGGGGGCGACTCGAGATCACGATCCCGAGAGGATCGCGGTGTCGGGTGCGCTCTGCACGTGCTCTGACGCGGCAAGTCGTGGGTGAGGGGTTAGGGATAGGGCGGGCCCCGCGGGTCAGTGGGACAGAGAGAGAAGGGGGCGAGTGGGCGACCAAGGGGAGACGGGTTCGGGCGTGCGCCGCGCTGGGGCAGGCCGGCTCGGTTGGTGGTGGGCTGCGGCTCAGCGCTGCTGGGCCGGTTGGCCTGGGCGTCGGCTGGGCCGGTTGGCCTGGCTCGCGCCTTGGCCTTTTCCCCTTTTTTTTGAATTAAGGCAGAGAGAGAAAAAAATAAAATAAGAGAAATCTATAATATTTTTATATAGGACATATATATATATCAAAATTCTCAGGGGAAATAATCCTATAGCGTGGACATTTTTATAGAGGCAAAACAGAAACTAAAAAAACATTTTCTGCAAACTCCAAATAAAATTCAAATTTGAATTCAAACCTTTTGGCAATATTTTCTTCTGACATTTTTGGAGTGTCATGTTAGCTCCTCTCATACTTTTTCTCAAGTATTTTTCAGGGATATTGAGGTAGATTTTTAAATGCCAAGTTGAATCCAAATTCAGTAAAAATTCAAAAGCCTCTGAAAATTTCCAAATGCCACTCAATTCAAACAAAATGCATAGATGCTTAATTAATAATTGTAAAACATTCCAAATTGAAAATTTGGGATGTTACAAACCTACCCACCTTAAGATGAATCTCGCCCTCGAGATTCGGGTTGGCTAGCAAATAGGTGCGGGTGGTCTCGGCGGAGATCTTCTTCTCGCTCCCAGGTGGCTTCCTCCTCGAAATGATGACTCCACAGAACCTTGCAAAACTTGATGATCTTGCTGCGGGTAACTCTGTTCGCAGTCTTGAGAATCCTGACGGGTTTCTCCTCATAAGTCAGATCACTGTCGAGCTGTATGGCCTCTAGGGGCACTGTGTCTCTCAAAGGAATATCGGCCATCTCAGCATGGCATTTCTTCAGCTGGGAAACATGGAAGACATCATGAACCCCTGACAATCCTTCCGGCAATTCCAGCTTGTATGCAACTTCTCCTCTGCGTTCGAGGATTTTGTAGGGGCCTATGAAACGGGGTGCTAACTTTCCTTTAACACCAAATCTCTTGATTCCACGAAGTGGGGACACACGGAGATAGGCTCGGTCTCCGACTTCATACGTTACCTCCTTGCATTTACTGTCGGCATAACTCTTCTGTCTCAACTGGGCTATCTTGAGTCTATCTCGAATCAGTTTGACCTTCTCTTCGGAGTCTCTGATAAGATCGGGACCAAAAAGCTTTCGGTCTCCAACACCATCCCACAGCAATGGTGTTCTGCACCTCCTTCCATATAGAGCTTCGAAAGGGGCCATCTTCAAACTGGTCTGATAGCTGTTGTTGTACGAGAACTCTGCGTATGGCAGATTGTCATCCCAGTTAGACCCATAGTCTAGCGCACAGGCTCTCAACATGTCCTCCAGAATCTGGTTGACTCTCTCGGTCTGTCCATCTGTCTGCGGATGAAAAGCTGTACTGAACTCCAGCCTCGTACCCAAAGTTTCATGCATCTGATTCCAAAACTTTGAGGTAAATTGCCTTCCTCTATCTGACACGATACTCCTTGGAACTCCATGCAGACATACGATCCTGGTCATGTATATCTTGGCTAACTTAGCGCTGGTATATGTAGTCTTCACGGGAATGAAATGAGCTACCTTGGTCAAGCGATCAACCACTACCCAGATGGAATCATAACCTGAACGGGTCCTGGGTAATCCTGTGATAAAATCCATTCCAAGTTTTTCCCATTTCCACTCGGGAATCGACAGTGGTTGAAGTAACCCTGCCGGCTTCTGATGCTCAGCATTTACTCGCTGACAAACATCGCATACTGCTACGTACTCGGCAATATCCTTCTTCATACCTGTCCACCAGAAACTTTCCTTCAAATCCAGATACATCTTGGTGTTGCCTGGGTGAATCGAGTATGGTGAATCATGGGCCTCCTGAAGAATTAACTTCCTGACCTCTGGGTCATTGGTCACATATATGCGATCCTCAAACCATAAAGTTCCGTGTTCATCCTCACGGAAACCTTTAGTCTTTCTGTTACTCATCTTTTCCTTCATCTCTACAATTTCCTTGTCCATCTTCTGGGCCTCACGGATCTTTTCGGTCAGAGTGGACTGAATATCCAAGGTGGCGACAAATCCTCTTGGTACTATTTCCAATCGGAGATCTCTGAGACTGTCGGCTAAATTCTAAGGTAATCCTCCAGCTATGAGGGTGTTCACATGGCTTTTACGGCTCAAGGCATCTGCTACAACATTTGCTTTCCCTCGGTGGTAATGCAATCTCATATCATAGTCCTTGATCAATTCAAGCCATCTCCTTTGTCTGAGGTTCAACTCCTTCTGCGTGAAGATGTACTTCAAGCTCTTATGATCCGTGTAAACATCACAACTATTTCCGACAAGGAAATGTCTCCACGTCTTGAGTGCGTGCACTACGGCTGCTAACTCCAAATCGTGTGTGGCATGATTCATCTCATGAGGTCGTAGCTGTCTGGAGGTATAAGCTACAACTTTTCCTTCCTGCATGAGCACTCCTCCGAGCCCTTGACGAGAAGCGTCACAATACACCTGGTAGTCCTTGTGTATGTCCGGCAAAATGAGTACTGGGGCTGTAACCAGACGTTTCTTCAACTCCTGAAAACTGGCTTCACAATCCTCGGTCCAAATGTACTTTGTTTCCTTCTTCAACAGCTCGGTCATGGGTTTAGCAATCTTGGATAAATTCTCAATAAATCTCCGATAGTATCCTGCGAGTCCGAGAAAACTACGGATCTCCTTGACTGAGGTGGGGGATTGCCAATTGGTGACCGATTCAACCTTGGTGGGGTCGACTGCTATTCCTTCTCCTGAAATAACATGTCCGAGGAATCCGACTTCCTTCAACCAAAATTCACATTTGCTGAACTTGGCATATAACTGATGTTCTCGGAGTTTCTCCAGGACTAGACGCAGGTGTTCCTTGTGCTCTTCCTCGCTCTTGGAGAAAACCAAGATGTCATCGATGAACACCACGACAAACTTGTCCAGATATTCCATAAATACCTTGTTCATCATGCTCATGAAATATGCAGGGGCATTAGTCAATCCGAATGACATGACGGTATACTCATATAAACCATACCTGGTGGTGAAGGCTGTTTTGGGTATATCCTGTTCACGAATCTTCAGCTGATGATACCCTGATCGAAGATCAATCTTGGAAAATACTTTGGCTCCGACTAGCTGATCAAATAAATCATTAATCATTGGTAGAGGGTACTTATTCTTGATGGTCACATCATTCAATGAACGATAATCTACAACCATTCTCAGGGTTCCATCCTTCTTCTCTACCAAAAGAACTAGGGCTCCCCAAGGTGACGAACTTGGGCAAATATATCCTTTCTCCAATAATTCCTTGATCTGCTGCTTGATCTCTTCCAAATCATTCAGGGGCATCCGATAAGGTCTCTTGGATATTGGGGCTGTGCCAGGTAATAATTCGATCATAAATTCTATTTCTCTATCCGGTGGCATTCCTGGTAATTCTTCCGGAAATACATCCGGAAAATCTTGTACTACAGGCACTTCCTCCTGAACCACTCCCGTGAGGGAATTCACCCGCTTCTTTATCGGTGTGCGCCTGGATACATACTTGATCCTCTTCTGCTCCGGGGTGGTGAGCAAAATCATCTTGCAGGCACAGTCGATGTTCCCTTCAAACTTCGTCAACCAGTCCATGCCTAGGATCACGTCCAATCCCTGGGATTCTAAGACTATGAGGTCTACGGGAAAATCATGATTTCCGATGCTGAGTGTTGAAGGACAGCCTAAGCCTGCCATCATCTCTCCTCCTGGAGAAGTGACTTGGATCGGGGTTCTAAGGGTCCTAGTGGGCAACCCGTATTTTTCCACAACTACCCTTGATATGAGTGAATGCGTTGCACCGGAATCAAAGAGTACCAATACTGGACGTGAATTTAATAAAAACTTACCAACCACAGTTTCTGGCTGATCATAGACGTCCTCCACGTCAATGTGATTCACCTGAGCACGAGGAAAAGGGTTGGGCTTCTTTGCTGAGCTTCCATTGCCGTTGCCATTCCCGTTCCTCTGCTTGGCCTCTCGAAAATCGGTGGCGTAGTGTCCTGTCTTCTGGCACTTGAAACAGGTGATATGACTCAGATCCTTCTGAGTCGGAGCAGGACGGTGTTGGTTGTCGTTGCCTCCATTGCCTGACTTGGGGTTGTTGTCGTGGTTGCGATTGTTCCCATTCCCTCCATGGTTATGTCCTCCATGATTGTGTCCTCCATGGGTGTGATGGTTATGTCCTCCCGAGTATGGGGCATAGCGGGGCTTCTGCTGAGCTCCGGAGTTGTACTTTCCCTGGCTATATTTCCGCTTGTGGCTTTCAATCTGTTGTTGCTTGCCTTCAAGTATAGTGGCCTTGTCTACCAGCTCATGGTAGTTGTTGAACGTAGCCACCATTAGCTGCATTCCCAGCTCATCATTGAGTCCCTCAAGAAACTTCTCCTGTTTTGCGGCATCTGTGGCCACGTCATCTGGGGCATATCGAGATAACTTGTTGAACTCATCCACATACTGCCCCACAGTACGGTTCCCCTGGCGTAAGTTGCGGAACTCACGCTTCTTCAGACTCATGGCTCCAGCTGAGACATGCGCGGTGCGGAAATCCCGCTGGAACTGATCCCATGTCATGGTGGCGACCGGATAAGTGGCGGTGTAGTTTTCCCACCAAGAGGCTGCAGGTCCATTCAGTTGATGTGCGGCAAAACGCACCTTCTCAGCATCTGTGCATCCAGCAGTTGTTAGATCCCTTCCGATCTTGCGGAGCCAATCATCAGCTACAATCGGCTCGGTGCTACTAGAGAACACCGGCGGATTCAGCCTTAGGAACCGGGTCAGGTTATCGACAGGGGGTGGTGGCGGTGGATTGTTGTTGTTGTTGCCTTGGTTTTGGATGAGCATTTGCATTAAGGCATTCTGCTGTTGAATCAGCTGGATGAGCTCTAGCGGGAAAGTGAAACCAGGTTCACGTCTCGGAGGCATCTGGTGTTATGGAGTGGATGAGAAATTAGAATAGAACAAGGGTCTAATGAGAAAATAGCACTACCCAAATGAATGCACAAACACAATCACACCAGTCATTTATTCATTCAACTCAAGCAAGGTTCAAACTCGGATTACAAGATCTCACGACTAATCAAAAATAACGGCCTAACTGATTGATGAAAATAAAAATAAAAATAACATGGCGGTCGACTAAATGTCTTCATCAATTATCCCTGCGTCCTCTGGTGCGTCGTCCTCTGGTGCGGCGTCTCCTCTTGCGGCTTCCTTCGGTGGAGCTCTCTTCATAATCCTGGTCATTGCTCACGAGAGGTCCATCATCTCCACTCGGGAAAAGGTCTTCTCCCAGATCCGTCTTCTCCTCCAGTGTGGCAATATATTTCTTCCGGTCCTCGAGTCTTTCCATAAAATCCTTGACGTCATCCTCATGCTCATAGTGGGCTTCACATGCTGCATCCTCTAGTTCAATTTCACGAAGATGCAACTTTTGGACCGTCTTGAAGCTCCTGTGCATCTGAATCTCTAGAGCCCTGATGTGAGCCTCCAAGTCTTGGACATATGAGCGGACGAAGTCGTCATCTATGGTGCGGATAATCTCTCCATCTGCAGTCCTGCGAGAAATCATGGTGTGGTCTGATCCAACAAGCTCGGTCCTGTATTCCTCCTGGATGCGTCCAAGTGCACTATGAACTGCTATGTCTCTCCCGAGTATCCAAGTGGGAGTAGTGAACTTGAAGTCAACGGGCGCTGAGAGGCTTCCAAAATTTCTCCCTGGTATGTGCACCTTAATCCTATAACGATGGTCTTCTGGAAATGCCATGATAGGGGTCCTGGTGATAGACGGCAGAGCAATCTTCAATTCCTTGGTGATCTGGACCAGCCTCCTGCCAAAAAGCATTGTCTCATTTGGCTGGCAAAACTCCGGGAGCAGAACTGGGATGAACTTGATGGCCATCTAGAATGTTGAAATCGGAGAGAAGTCTGAAATGAACAGGGGAGAATTACAGAATGATAAGGACATAAAATAAAATAGTCTCTTCCTATGGCTTTCCGATCCTAGGGGTTACGTCCTACGGTCAGCGTGTGCTCTGAATACCATCTCTGTAATGACCCGACCCAAAATCGGTCAAGTCTCTGTGTAGCTGTACCATCCCAAGATCATGCTGGCACACACAGTACATAGATGAAAAGATTCAAAGTTCAATCACACCTGAATTTATTACACGATTCTCATATCGAGTCTTTATTACAATAGAATAAATTCGGCCGAAGGCCAACTCATGAGAAATATACTAAATAAAGCTGCGGAAGTGTAGACGAATAGCGAGTCCATCCGACTCCATAGGGCAATCGCCAAGCGTAGATCGTAGCCTCACTCCTGGTAGGAAAACTCCTCTGCAACATAAGACGTTGCAGCCATGTAAGTCAGCATTTTGAATATGCCGACAAGTCATAGAGAGAACAACAATAAAATTTCTAACACTATATGCAATTTGGCTGTGGGGCTCTAAGTTTTATGTTTTTGCGAAAAAGCCAATTTTTCCCTATAACAAAGGACTTGCTTGCAATTACTACAAAATGTTGGTTGTTATTGAGATGGTTCCGCAACCCAATGTCTCATTCCCAATTATTAACTAACCCCTCAATTAATTTAGTTCGGCGTTGAGATTTCCGAAATACTCCAATTTCCAGAGGCTCATTTGTCCGTAACTGGTGACATGGCTAATCGATTAGGTTGTTACTCTGCAGAGTCTTGTGCACTTTACCCGCAAGAATCGTTCCCTCCTTTATGTCCTCGCACTGCCTGGTGTTTGAAGACGGGATGAACGAAACAGGGTCTTCCGTAGAGTTTCTCTGAGCACTGTCGGTACCCATCCATGTCCAACCGTTCTTCTACATTTGCTGGCACCGTCCGTCCAGAGTCACGCCTAGGGTCAACCCAGCCATAGCCCATAATGGCTTGCGGCTGCACAGGTAAGCTTCCGGTTAAAGGGTATCCATCCGTCTCTTTGTGGCTGGGTGAAGCTTTCCGCAAGATGTCATGGCGCTCCTCCATGCATCCCGGCCATCCGCTGGTTCCTCCAGGGTGCCCGTCAACCGTCCTCCACCCAGCAGTGAATTTGAAGTCCATCTTGAGCTTGAAGTCATGGAGTTGTCATCATCTTGACTCTCACATCTCCCTTATGAAACACTCAACCAACCCCGTCTATGAGCATAGCAAAATAAACTACATCATCCCGGGCAATGGTAACAAGGGGAAGTGGGTTCATCCTACCTCATGATACTACTCAAGAACATAACTTAAAATTCTCCTACTGCATGCATGGTGGGGAGGAATAATTCTAATGCAACAAAATCATAGGTATTGTAAAACATGATCAAATAACTTGCCTGGCTGACGGTCTTCAAACGCTAGTGACTCGAGATAGCAAGCTTCGCACTCCGGAAATTCTATCGAGTCAAACAATAGCACAAATAAGTATTTCACTAATGACATATCAACAAACTAAAGGAAAACACACAAGCACTCAAACCAAAATCAAAGAAAACTCGAGGAAAACAAAATCAAGGTTTCCATCACATCAAGCTACAACAAAGAAATAGTTTTAACCTACTAACACTTTTCTTTACAGATCCAAAACAATGGTTTTACTAACTAACATAAAGGAAAACAACATACAAACTAGGTGCAAAAAGATTCAAACCAATATCTATTATAGAACTCCTGTTATACCTAAAACAAAACTATTAAGAAAATAAAATAAAACTTTTTATTTTGCTATAAATAAATGTTCACTCTCTGTAACTACAGAAACTAATCTAAAATAAATTATAACATAGGAAAAATAAAATTTAAAAATAACTAGAACAGCAGAAACTAACAGCAAGCTAAATAAACTAGAAAAGCTTGTTTTCGCATAAAAACTATTTTTAATAAAGACTAAAAATGCCCAAATAAATTCCTACCGCTAGACAAAGTCAAAACAAAGCAGTGACAAAAAGAATCACTAAAAAAATCCTAACTCAATTTATAGCAGAAAAACTAATCTGACTAAAACTAATATAAAACAATTTTTAAAAACCTAAACATGGCCGAATCTAATTTCTACAGCAACTATAGGAAATTTGCAAACTAGAGCAAAAAGAATCAACTAAAAATATTAAATAACTTAAAAGATATAGAATTTTCAAGACTGGAACTATTCTGTTTTAAAAACAGAAACTAAAATAAAACTAAACAAAGCTAACGCGCTAATGGCCCGAGAGGTGAGTGATCGGAAACTAAATAGCGCTCGGGCGATAAATAGACTAAACCATGCACGCGCTTAATAATAGAAAACTGACCGGTTCGATCTAACTAAACCAGGTAAATAAACCGGAAACAAACCGTGAACTAAAACCGGTCTAATAAAAATAACCTAACCCTTCACTACTCTAATCTAAGCCGTGCCTTGCAGATCGAACGGTGCAGGGGGGTCCGGTGGCTTACGACGGCGGCTCGGGCGACGGTGGCGGGGGGTCCTCCGGTGGTCCGGGGCAGCGGCGGAGTCGTCGGGCGGGTGCGGCAGCTCGAGTGGAGGTCGGGGATGGAGTCAGGGGAGCTCTGTAACACCCTGGATGTTATTTACCCAATATGTACTCCAACTCTTGCCGTTTCCGGCTTTAAGTTATTTTATTTTCTCGGGTTCGGGTCTTTGTCTCCGTGTGTTGTTATCGTTGTCATGCATCTCATATCATGTCATCATGTGCATTGCATTTGCATACATGTTCATCTCATGCATTCGAGCATTTTCCCCATTGTCCGTTTTGCATTCCGGCGCTTCGTTCTCCTCCGGTGGTCATTTCTACCTTTCTTTCATGTGTGGGGATTAAAAATTTCCAGATTGGACCGAGACTTGCCAAGCGGCCTTGGTTTACTACCGGTAGACCGCCTGTCAAGTTTCGTACCATTTGGACTTCGTTTGATGCTCCAACGGTTAACCGAGGGACCGAAAAGGTCTCGTGTGCGTTGCAGCCCAACACCCCTCCAATTTGGCCCAAAACCCACCAAAACCCTCTCCATCATCTAGAGCGTTCGATCACGATCGCGCGGCCGAAAACCGCACCTCATTTGGACTCTCCTAGCTCCCTCTATGCCTATATATAGAACCCCCTCCCAAAATTCACGGGCGAAACCCTAACTCTCTTCCTCTCCTCGCGATCGGACAAAAATTCCGCCGTCGGACACGTCCGTTTCCACCCTCCGCCGCCACGTGTCATCGACTGGTTCGCCGCCGCTCGGTGCCCACTTCGCCGCGCCGCCGGGCCCGGAGAGCTCGCAACCGGCCCCGCGGCCCATCCAACGCCGCCGCCCGAGCCCGCAGGGAGACCGGATCCGCGCCGCTCGGTCCTCCCTTGCGCCGCCGCCCGCCGTATCGTCGCCGGTCTTCCCCGACGCCGGCGACCGCCGACGACGCCGCGCCACACTCCGCCTGCTCCGCCGCCGACCACCGCCCGCCGCGCCGCTTCCTCCTCGCCGGCCGACCACCGCCCGCTGCGCCGCTTCCTCCTCGCCGGTCGACCACCACCTGCCTCGCCGCCCTTCTTCCCCGTCAAGTCCGGCCACCACCACGGCCATTTCCGGCGACCTCAGTGCGAGCTGCTACAGTAACCGCTACAGTGGCCGATCTAGATCCAGATCTGGATCTTGAGGTTGACCTAATTTTGCCCGAAACCCTAGTTCATATTGCCCTGTTCATCATGCTATATCTCCGCATCCGTAGCTCCGTTTTTGGCATATAGCATATCAAAATGTTCTCCTCAGAGAGTACATCATTTCATTCCATTGCATCATTTTCATTTGAGTTCATCTTGATGCCCGAAATGCTGTTAGAAGAGTGCTACTTGAGATATTTGTCAGAACTGCTGCTCCATTTAGATATTTGTCATTTTTGCCATGATTAATGTGTGCATGATATGCCCTTGAGCTCTACATATGTTTTGTTAAGGGTTTTGCCATCTTTCCAAAGGTGCAAACCCATGTATTTTTGTGATGTGTGTGGTGACTAGCACAAGCTTGCAAAGTGAGGCACATGGTAATGCTGATTTCTGGGACTTAGCATTTCCACTAAGTCCTTGACCTGTTTATCTCATATGGCCATATGTTCATGTTGTTTCCTAGTGATCCGTGCCTCTTTTGAGGATGATCAGTCAGGATGTTTTGTTAAGCTTGTAGTGATCTATCCATCCATGTATTTGTTTGAAATTATGGAGCAACCTAGCTTGAGTCAATCGAGCTCTACTTTTGCTACTTCGTGAATCCGGGCAGATTGTCTACTTGTTAGCAATTTTGCCGGGGATGTTGTAGTTGATCCGTGCATGCTATGCTATTGTTATTGCCATGTCTAGCTTGCATTTTGTGTATTCTTGATGGGTGTATGCTTAGCTTGTCATGACTTGCTCCGTAGTGAGTGCATCGAGCTTGTAAACATGCCTACTTGATATTTGTTTCAGCATGCTCCAGTTTTCACAAAGTCTGAGAACTGATTATGTTTTTGCCATGTTCACATGCTTGCAATTGTATTTTCTGATCCCTTTTGGCTCAAGGTCACTAAGGGACTTTTGTTAAGCTCTTTGAGTAGCTCCATGCCATGCTTTACTTTGCCATGTTCAGGTCCTATAGCATATAGTTTTCATGCTTCGAAGAGTGCTATCTGATCTGAAATTCCAGACAAGTGTTAATTTCACCAAGTCTGAAATCTGTTTGTCATATGCATTTTTGCCATGCTTGTTTGAACCTGGTAATGGATGAATTGGCTGTAGCTCAGTGCTAGACTTTTGTCAAGCATCATGAATGAATCCCTACCATGTATTTTGTCGTCATGTTTGAGTGCTGTAGCATGTTCATCCCATTGCATTTAGATGGCTACTTGCTGTAAATCGCAGACCGGTGTCATATTTGAATCGCTTGCCATTTCTAAACCGTAACTCCGATTCCGGCGTTCTTTATATCGTTTTCATGCGATTTCATCTCATATTTCCAGTGGCACACTTGGATTCCCAAGTTGAGTCCAGGTTCATGCATCCCTCGTCAAATCTTGCATATGCATCCCGCATCGCATCCCGCATAGCATACCATCTTTGCACCATATTGTTTGATCCTTGCACGTGGTTGATTGTGTTCCGTTTGCTTGTTTCTCTTGTTTGGGTAGAGCCGGGAGACGAGTTCGCTAATGAGGAGCCCGTGGAGTTTGCTTTCGAGGATCCAGTCAACTCTGACAACTTTGCAGGCAAGATGATCATACCCTCGAAATCACTACTATCTTTGCTTTGCTAGATGCTCACTCTTTTGCTATGCCATGCTACGATGCCTACCACTTGCTTTCAAGCCTCCCAAATTGCCATGCCAAACCTCTAACCCACCATGTCCTAGCAAACCATTGTTTGGCTATGCTACCGCTTTGCTCAGCCCCTCTTATAGCGTTGCTAGTTGCAGGTGAAGATTGGAGGCCGTTCCTTGTTGGAACATTTATTTACTTGTTGGGATATCATTATATTGCCATGTTATCTTAATGCATCTATATACTTGGTAAAGGGTGGAAGGCTCGGCCTCTCGCCATAGTGTTTTGTTCCACTCTTGCCGCCTTAGTTTTCGTCATATCGGTGTTATGTTCCCGGATTTTGCGTTCCTTACGCGGTTGGGTTATAATGGGAACCCCTTGATAGTTCGCCTTGATTAAAGCTTTTCCAGCAATGCCCAACCTTGGTTTTACCATTTGCCACCTAGCCTCTTTTCCCTTGGGTTTTCGGAGCCTGAGGGTCATCTTATTTTAAAACCCCCCGGGTCAGTGCTCCTCTGAGTGTTGGTCCACCTGTCAGCTGCCGGTGGCCACCAGGGGCAACTCTGGGCTGGCCTACCCATACCTAAGACAATCTGAGTGTGCCCTAAGAAAGAGATATGTGCAGCTCCTATCGGGTTTTGTCGGCACATTCGGGCGGTGTTGCTGGTCTTGTTTGAACCTTTCGAAGTGTCTTGAAGAACCGAGATACCGAGTCTGATCGGAACGTCTCGGGAGGAGGTCTATTCCTTCGTTGACCATGTGAGCTTGTCATGGGCTAAGTTGGGACTCCCCTGCAGGGATTTGAACTTTCGAAATCCGTGCCCGCGGTTATGGGCAGATGGGAATTTGTTAATGTCCGGTTGTAGATAACTTGAACCTTAACTTAATTAAAATGAATCAACCATGTGAGTTACCGTGATGGTCTCTTCTCGGCGGAGTCCGGGAAGTGAACACGGTGTTGGAGTAATGTTTGCCGCAGGATGCCCTCTAGTTACTCGTTCGCGCTTTGCCTCCTCTTCTCGCTCTCTTTTGCGAACAGGATAGCCACCATATATGCTAGTCGGTTGCTGCAGCTCCACATATTTACCTTGCCTTACCTATAAGCTTAAATAGTCTTGATCGCGAGGGTGCGAGATTGCTGACTCCCTGTGGCGCACAGATTACTATTAAACCAGATGCAGGGCCTGACGATTCCGCTCCAGGTGACGCGCTTGAGCTCAAGTGGGAGTTCGACGAGGACTCTCAACGATACTACGTGTCTTTTCCTGATGATCAGTAGTGGTGCCCAGTTGGGCTGATCGGGACCGTGTCGCATGTTGGGTTGTCTTTTATTTTGGCGCCGTAGTTGGGCCATGAGTGTTTGGATGATGTAATGTTATTTATGTACCTTGATTGACGTGGTGAGTGTAAGCCAACTATGTTATCTCCCGTTTTATTATCTATATTACATGGGATGTTGTGAAGATTCCCTAACTTGCGACATATGCCTTCAATGCGATTATGCCTCTAAGTCGTGCCTCGACACATGGGAGATATAGTCGCATCGAGGGTGTTACAAGCTCGGGGACAACGGGGGTGGTCGGGGCGACGTCGACTGCTCCCTGGTGAGCTACAGCTCCGGCGAGCGGTGGTCGAGCTCGTGGGCGATGGCTTCGGCGGTTCCTGGGTGATGAAAAGGTGTCAAAGAGGTGTGGAAGGTAGTGGACGTTCGGGTGAAGGTGCTGGGAGGGGCAGAGAGGGCTCACCAGCGTCGGGTGTGGCGGCGAACCGAGGCGGCGGCGGCGAGATGCGTTTGGCGACGGCGGTGGTTGTGGTGGGTTTTGGAGTAGGGTTTTTAGGGGGATCGACAGAGGAGGCCGAGGGGTATTTATAGGGCACCTTCATGGAGCAGGGGGCGACTCGGGATCACGATCCCGAGAGGATCGCGGTGTCGGGTGTGCTCTGCGCGTGCTCCGGCGCGGCGTGTCGTGGGCGAGGGGTTAGGGATAGGGCGGGCCCCGCGGGTCAGTGGGACAAAGAGAGAAGGGGGCGAGCGGGCGACCGAGGGGAGAGGGGTTCGGGCGTGCGCCGCCCTGGGGCAGGCCGGCTCGGTTGCTGGTGGGCTGCGGCAGCGCTGCTGGACCGGTTGGCCTGGGCGTCGACTGGGCCGGTTGGCCTGGCTCGCGCCTTGGCCTTTTCCCTTTTTTTGAATTAAGGCAGAGAGAGAAAAAAAATAAAATAAGAGAAATCTATAATATTTTTATATAGGACATATATATATATATATATCAAAATTCTCAGGGGAAATAATCCTATAGCATGGACATTTTTATAGAGGCAAAACAGAAACTAAAGAAAACATTTTCTGCAAACTCCAAATAAAATTCAAATTTGAATTCAAACCTTTTGGCAATATTTTCTTCTCACATTTTTGGAGTGTCATGTTAGCTCCTCTCATACTTTTTCTCAAGTATTTGTCAGGGATATTGAGGTAGATTTTTAAATGCCAAGTTGAATCCAAATTCAATAAAAATTCAAAAGCCTCTGAAAATTTCCAAATGCCACTCAATTCAAACAAAATGCATAGATGCTTAACTAATAATTGTAAAACATTCCAAATTGAAAATTTGGGATGTTACATAATGTAATGTGGGAGATAAGGGTTGTGATGGGTACTTGGTATGTTGACTTTTGCGTCGACTCCCCGGCAACGGCGCCAGAAATGGCTCGTTGTCGGGAGTCAAATCTTGACTTGCGCGAACCTCCCCGGCAACGGCGCCAGAAATTCTTCTTGCTACCTCTTGAGCACTGCGTTGGATTTCCTTGAAGAGTAAAGGATGATGCAGCAAAGTAGCGTAAGTATTTCCCTTAGTTTTTGAGAACCAATGTATCAATCCATTAGGAGGCTACGTGTGAGTCCCTCGTACCTGCACAAAACAAATAACTCCTCGCAACCAACGCGATAAGGGGTTGTCAATCCCTTCATGGTCACTTACGAGAGTGAGATCTGATAAGATATTTTTTTGGTATTGTTGTGATAAAGATGCAAAGTAAAATAAAAGCAAAGGAAATAACTAAGTACTAGAAGATTAATATGATGAAGATAGACCCGGGGGCCATAGGTTTCACTAGTGGCTTCTCACAAGAGCATAAGTATTTTATGGTGGGTGAACGAATTACTGTTGAGCAATTGACAGAATTGAGCATAGTTATGAGAATATCTAGGTATGATCATGTATATAGGCATCACGTCCGAGACAAGTAGACCGACTCCTGCCTGCATCTACTACTATTACTCCACTCATCGACCGCTATCCAACATGCATCTAGAGTATTAAGTTCATGAAAACAGAGTAACGCCTTAAGCAAGATGACATGATGTAGAGGGCTAAATTCATGCAATATGATATAAAAACATCTTGTTATCCTCGATGGCAACAATACAATACGTGCCTTGCTGCCCCTACTGTCACTGGGAAAGGACACCGCAAGATTGAACCCAAAGCTAAGCACTTCTCCCATTGCAAGAAAGATCAATCTAGTAGGCCAAACCAAACTGATAATTCAAAGAGACTTGCAAAGATAACCAATCATACATAAATGAATTCAGAGAAGATTCAAATATTGTTCATAGATAATCTTCATCATAAACCCACACTTCATCGGTCTCAACAAACACACCGCAAAAAGAAGGTTACATCGAATAGATCTCCACAAGAGAAGGGGAGAACATTGTATTGAGATCCAAAAAGAGAGAAGAAGCCATCTAGCTAATAACTATGAACCCGAAGGTCTGCGGTAAACTACTCACACTTCATCGGAGAGGCTATGGTGTTGATGTAGAAGCCCTCCGTGATGGATGCCCCCTCCGGCGGAGCTTCGGAACAGGCCCCAAGATGGGATCTCGTGGATACAGAAAGTTGCGGTGGTGGAATTAGGTTTTTGGCTCCGTATCTAATCGTTTGGGGGTACGTAGGTATATATACGAGGAAGGAGTACGTCGGTGGAGCAACAGGGGGCCCTAGAGGGTGGAGGGCACGCCTGGGGGGGGGGGGGGTAGGCGCGCCCCCTACCTCGTGGCTTCCTCCTTTATTTCTTGACATAGGGTCCAAGTCTCCTAGATCATGTTCGTTCAGAAAATCACATTCCCGAAGGTTTCATTCCGTTTGGACTCCGTTTGATATTCATTTTCTGCGAAACTCTGAAATAGGCAAAAACAACAATTCTGGGCTGGGCCTCCAGTTAATAGGTTAGTCCCAAAAATAATATAAAAGTGGATAATAAAGCCCAATAATTTCCAAAACAGTAGATAATATAGCATGGAGCAAACAAAAATTAAAGATACGTTGGAGACGTATCATTGATCCTCCACGGCTGTCTAACTACCAGTGGGATCCGGAGATGATTGCCAACCAGTGGCAATCAGAGTCTTCTTCTTCGCAGTACGACCCCAACTATTACTATAGATATCCGCCAGGCCAGCCATGGCCATAGACCAACTTAGGCCAAAAGCCTAAGCTTGGGGGAGTACGTATTTCTCACCGACATTACATTTATGTTCACACACTCATTGTTAGATGTCGGTGCTCATACTTTTTCATTGTATCATCCATGCTAGTTTATTTCCTTTTTATGCTTTCTTCTTGTGTGTTTAATAAACCTTAAGAAAAACAAAAAAAATAGTTGTAACTTTTAGCTAGTTTTAATTTCCATGCTTGTAGTAGTAATTAAAAAGAAAACCCAAAAAGATTTCATGTTCTTCTTTTTGCTTGTTGGGAGCTTTCCCGTGTAAATAGTTTTATTTCTTTTCTTTTCTTTGGGGGTCGATAGGAGAAGACCATGATTAAATTGTTGAATTGGCTCTTATATGCATTATTGTTGATCTGACAAAAGAGCCCATACTACCTTGTATTCTCCTGTTTATTGAATGCTTGCAGATTCCAGCTTAGTCCAATGCACACGCACTATTATTATTATCCACATCGTTCGGTCGTGCAAGTGAAAGGCAATTATGACGATATATGATGGACTGACTGAGATGAGAAAAGCTGGTATGAACTCGACCTCTCTTGTTTTTGTCAATATGATTAGTTCATCGTTCCTAATTCAGCCTATTATGTATAAACATGTTTGCAATGATAACTAGAGATCATAGTTTCTTGTGCCATGCTTGATTAGCTAGGAGCTTGCAATGGTTTACCTTGCATGCCAACATGCTATTAAAATGGTTGTGATGTGGTATGATAGGGTGGTATCCTCCTCTGAATGATTTAAGGGACTTGACTTGGCACATGTTCACGCATGTAGTTGAAACAAAATCAACATAGGCTTCACGATATTTATGTTCATGGTGGATTATATCCTACTCATGCTTGCATTCAGTGTTGATTAATTTTAATGCATGTTCATGACTGTTGTCGCTCTCTAGTTGGTCACTTCCCAGTCTTTTTCTAGCCTTCACCTGTACTAAGTGGGAATACTGCTTGTGCATCCAATCCCATAAACCCCAAAGTTATGTCATATGAGTCCACCATACTTACCTATATACGGTATCTACCTGCCATTCCAAGTAAATTTGTATGTGCCAAACTCTAAACCTTCAAATAAATATCATGTTTTGTATGCTCGAATAGCTCATGTATCAACTAGGGCTGTCTGTATCTTCCATGTTAGCCGGGTTATTCTCAAGAGGACTGGACTCTGCTCCTCACTCACGAGAAAATGGCTGGTCACCGGGATGCCCAGTCCCATGCTTTATGCAAATCAAATCAAAATAATTGAAAACAAAACTCCCCCTGGGACTCTTATTAGTTGGAGGCACTCGTTGTTTCGAGCAAGCCATGGATTGATGCTTGTTGGTGGAGGGGGAGTATAAACTTTACCATTCTGTTTGGGAACCACCTATAATGTGTGTAGCATGGAAGATATCTCCATCTCTTGGTTGTTATGTTGACAATGAAAGTATACCGCTCAAAATATTATTCACCTCTATTTCAAAACCGAGCTCTGGCACCTCTACAAATCCCTGCTTCCCTCTGCGAAGGGCCTATCTATTTACTTTTATGTTGAGTCATCATCCTCTTATTAAAAAGCACGAGTTGGAGAGCACCACTATCATTAGCACTCATTACTTTTAGTTTACATTGACTATGACTTGACCGGATCTCTTTTACCATGAATTAGAATGTCTAGTTAGTCCTTGATCTTTAAAGGTGCTCTGCATTTATGTTTAGCGGTCTCAGAAAGGGCTAGAGAGATACCATCTTGTTATATCATATTATGGTTGTTTTGAGAAAGTGTTGTCATCCGACTTATTATTATTGCTCGCTAGTTGATTATGCCATTGATATGAGTAAACATGAGACCTGAGCGTTATTGCGAATATGGTTAGTTCATAATCTTTGCTGAAAACTTGAATGCTGGCATTACATATTTACAACAGCAAGAGCAAACAGAGTTTGTAAAAGTTTTTCTTATCACTTTCAGTTTGTCAACTGAATTGCTTGAGGACAAGCAAAGGTTTAAGCTTGGGGTAGTTGATACGTCTCTGTCGTATCTACTTTTCCAAACACTTTTGCCCTTGTTTTGGACTCTAACTTGCATGATTTGAATGGAACTAACCCAGACTGACGTTGTTTTCAGCAGAATTGCCATGGTGTTATTTATGTGCAGAAACAAAAGTTCTCGGAATGACCTGAAACTTCACAGAACGTCTTTTTGGAAATAATAAAAAAATCCTTGCAAAAGATGAAGACCAGGGAGACCACACCCTAGCCACGAGGGTGGGGGGCGTGCCTGCCCCCTTGGGCGCGCCCCCTACTTCGTGGGCCCCTTGGAGCTCCTCCGACCTCAACTCCAACTCTATATATTTGCTTTCGGGAGGAAAAAGTAGAAAAGAAGGATTCATTGTGTTTTACGATACGGAGCCGCCGCCAAGCCCTAAAACCTCTTGGGAGGGCTGATCTGGAGTCTGTTCAGGGCTCCGGAGAGGGGAATCCGTCGCCATCGTCATCATCAACCATCCTCCATCACCAATTTCATGATGATCACCGCCGTGCGTGAGTAATTCCATTGTAGGCTTGCTGGACGGTGATGGGTTGGATGAGATTTATCATGTAATCGAGTTAGTTTTGTTAGGGTTTGATCCCTAGTATCCACTATGTTCTGAGATTGATGTTGCTATGACTTTTCTATGCTTAATGCTTGTCACTAGGACCAGAGTGCCATGATTTCATGTCTGAACCTATTATGTTTTCATGAATATATATCAGTTCTTGATCCTATCTTGCAAGTCTATAGTCACCTACTATGTGTTATGATCCGGCAACCCCGAAGTGACAATAATCGGGACCACTCCCGGTGATGACCGTAGTTTGAGGAGTACATCTATTCACTATGTGTTAATGCTTTGGTCTGGTACTCAATTAAAAGGAGGCCTTAATATCCCTTAGTTTCTGCTAGGACCCCACTGCCACGGGAGGGTAGGACAAAAGATGTCATGCAAGTTCTTTTCCATAAAGCATGTATGACTATATTCGGAATACATGCCTACATTACATTGATGAATTGGGGCTAGTTCTGTGTCACCCTAGGTTATGACTGTTACATAATGAACCACATCCGGCATAATTCTCTATCACCGATCCATTGCCTACGAGCTTTCCATATATTGTTCTTCGCTTATTTACTTTTCCGTTGCTACTGTTACAATCACTACAAAATACCAAAAACATTAGTTTTGTTACCGTTACCTTTTGTTATCATTACCACTACTATCATATTACTTTGCTACTAAATACTTTGCTGCAGATATTAAGTTTCCAAGTGTGGTTGAATTGACAACTCAGCTGCTAATACTTGAGAATATTCTTTGGCTCCCCTTGTGTCGAATCAATAAATTTGGGTTGAATACTCTACCCTCGAAAACTATTGCGATCCCCTATACTTGTGGGTTATCAACTAACCAACTACATGGGAACAGTTATGGGCACTCGACGTTGTGGTATCAGCTGAAGCCTTCATGACGTCAGCGACTGAGCGGCGCGCGTCAAGTTGGACCGCGTAACGCAACTTCCTTTGTAATGGAGGTTGCTAGGTCAGCTCACCGGCCGCGTACGCAACGTGCAGGTGTGCAATGGGCGATGGGCCCAGACCCCTGCGCGCATAGGGTTTAGACCGGCGTGCTGACCTCTCTGATGTGCCTAGGTGGGGCTGCGACGTGTTGATCTTCCGAGGCCGGGCATGACCTACAAAAGTGTGCCCGGCCAAAAGGGATCGAGCATGTTGGGAAATGTGGTGCACCCCTGCAGGGAGTTGATCTATTCGAATAGTCGTGTCCCCTGGTAAAAGGACAACCCGAAGTTGTACCTTGACCTTATGACAACTAGAACCGGATACTTAATAAAACACACCCTTCAAAGTGCTAGATACAACCGGTGATCGCTCTCTCACAGGGCGACGAGGGGAGGATCACCGGGTAGGGTTATGCTATGCGATGTTACTTGGTGAACTTACCATCTACTCTCTTCTACATGCTACAAGATGGAGGCGACAGAAGCATAGTCTTCGACAGGACTAGCTATCCCCCTCTTATTCTGGCATTCTACAGTTCAGTCCACATACACTACCCCCTTTCATTAATACCAATGCATATGTAGTGTAGCTCCTTGCTTGCGAGTACTTTGGATGAGTACTCATGGTTGCTTTGCTCCCCTTTTCCCCCTTTTTCTATATCCGATTGTTGCGACCAGACGTTGGAGTCCAGGAGCCAGACGCCACTGTCGATGACGACTGCTACTACTCGGGAGGTGCATACTACTACATGCAGGCCGCTGACGACGACCAGGAGTAGTTTAGGAGGATCCCAGGCAGGAGGCCTGCGCCTCTTTCGATCTGTATCCCAGTTTGTGCTAGCTTTATTAAGGCAAACTTGTTTAACTTATGTCTGTACTCAAATATTGTTGCTTCCACTAACTCGTCTATGATCGAGCTCTTGTATTCGAGCCCTCGAGGCCCCTGGCTTGTAATATGATGCTTGTATGACTTATTTTATTTGTAGAGTTGTGTTGTGATATCTTCCCGTGAGTCCCTGATCTTGATCGTACACGTTTGCGTGTATGATTAGTGTACGATTGAATCGGGGGTGTCACATAGATTGCCAAGTGTTTCGTAGAGATAATCATAATATGGTCTTTACCGGTATACGTAGAGGTGATCTATACATTGTTGATTTCACTAAAAAGGCTCAACTTAGAACTTGCTTAATTGCTAAATTTTCTAAAGGTTGGTTGTGTCATAGAAGGTTAGGGCGTGTGGGCATGCAAAATCTTAGTAAGCTTATTAAATGTGATCATATCCTTGGAGTGAAAGATGTTATATTTGGCAAGGATAGATTGTGTAGTGCTTGTCAAGCAGGAAAACAAGTTGGAGGAATCCACCCCATGAAGAACACCATGACCATGAGAAGACCGCTCGAGGTACTTCATATGGATCTTTTTGGTCCCAATGCCTACAAAAGTCTCAGTGGAAGCTCATTTGGTCTAGTCATAGTCGATGATTTTTCAAGATTTATGTGGGTTTTCTTTCTTGATGATAAATCGCAGGCCCAAAAGATATTCAAGAACTTCGCTAGGAAGGCCCAAAATCAATTTTAAGTGAATATCAAGAAGGTTCACAGCGACAACGGAACGGAACTCGAGAACGCAAATGTGGATATCTTTCTTGACAAAGAAGGGATTTCACACGAGTTCTCGGCTATGTACACACCTCAACAAAATGGAGTTATTGAGAGGAAGAACCAGACTCTTATTGAGATGGCGAGAACGATGCTTGATGAGTAAAAGACGCCAAAACACTTTTGGGCAGAAGTGGTTGAGACAGCTTGTCATGCAAAAAACCGCTTGTATCTTCACAAGCTACTCGGCAAGACGGCATACGAGCTTATCACCGGTAACAAACCCCAAGTTGGATACTTTCGTGTATTCAGCTCAAAGTGTTACATTCTTGATAAGCATCTCCGTTCTAAATTTGCTCCAAAATCTCTTGACGGTCTCCTACTTGGTTATGGCTCAAACTCTCACACTTACCGTGTCTACAACAATTTCACCCGAAAGGTTGAAGAGACAGTAGATGTGAAGTTTGATGAATCTAACGGCTCGCAAGTAGAGCAATTTCCAATTGATGTAGGAGACAAAGATCCTTCGGAAGCAATCCAAGACTTGTCTATTGGAAAGATTCGTCCAACAGAGGTGAAGGAGAGTACTTCATCCATCCAAATGGAAGCTTCTACCTCACGACAAGGTGAACCAAGAGTTGACACAGAGGCATCCACAAGTGGGACACACCAAGACGAAGAAAACGAGGGAGTACACCAAGATGAACCTCATCAACCTCCTTCTCCACCTCGACAAGAGAATGACAACGTCAACGATGAAGAAGGTCGAGAGGAAGAACAAGATGATGAAGAAGATTTTCCACCCCGACCCAAACAAAAGCTCTCACGAGTTAGAGCAAGAGTCAGAAGAGACCACCCCGTCGAGCAAATCTTCAATGATATCCAAACCGGGAGAATCACTCGCTCTAAAACTCGTTTGGCAAATTTTTGTGAACATTATTCATTCATCTCTAGCATTGAACCTATGAAGGTTGAAGAAGCATTGGAAGATCCGGATTGGATAAATGCCATGCATGAAGAGCTACACAACTTTGAGAGGAACCGCGTGTGGATATTGGTCGAGAAGCCCGACAACAACCACAACATCATCGGTACCAAATGGGTGTTTCGCAACAAGCAAGACGGAGATGGACAAGTGGTTCGCAACAAGGCATGTCTCGTCACCCAAGGCTACACTCAAGTCGAAGGTATGGACTATGGTGAGACATATGCCCCCGTTGCTAGATTTGAGTCCATCCGCATCTTACTTGCCTATGCTAATCACCATGATATTACCTTGTACCAAATGGACATTAAAAGTGCTTCTCTAAATGGTGAAATTGAGGAGGAAGTTTATGTTAAACAACCTCCCGGCTTTGTTAATCCTAAGAAACCCGACTATGTTTACAAACTTCACAACGCTCTTTATGGTCTTAAACAAGCTCCTAGAGCGTGGTATAAATGCTTGACCAAGTCCCTTATTGAAAAAGGCTTTGAGATTGGAAAAATTGACTCCACTCTTTTTACTAAAAGGGTTAATGATCAATTATGTGTGTGCCAAATTTATGTTGATGATATCATATTTTGTTCGACTAACCCTCATTTTAGTGAAAAGTTTGGAAAACTAATGTCAGAGAAGTTTGAGATGTCTATGATGAGTGAACTCAAGTTCTTTCTTGGTTTGCAAATCAAGCAAACTAAGGAAGGTGCCTTTGTTTCCCAAACAAAGTATACCAAGGACTTACTCAAGAAGTTCAACATGCAAGAATGCAAAGGTATGAATACACCCATGCCTACTAGTGGACATCTTGACTTGACGAAGGATGGCGAGCCGGTTGAACAAAAGGTTTATCGCTCTATGATTGGTTCATTGTTATATCTATGTGCCTCCCGTCCCGATATTATGCTAAGTGTGTGCATGTGTGCACGATATCAAGCAGCCCCCAAAGAATGTCATCTTAAGGCTGTGAAAAGGATAGTGAGATACTTAATTCATACACCAAATTTTGGCATTTGGTATCCTAAGAGGTCCTCTTTTGATCTTGTTGGCTACTTTGATTCGGACTATGCCGGAGACAAGGTTGATAGAAAGTCCACTTCGGGTACTTGTTAATTTCTTGGTAGATCTCTTGTGTCTTGGTCCTCCAAGAAACAGAACTCAATATCCTTATCTACCGCCAAAGTGGAATACATTGTCGCCCGTTCATGTTGTGCTCAATTACTTAGGATGACCCAAACTCTTAAAGATTATGGGATCTATGTGAAACATGTTCCATTGCTTTGTGACAATGAAAGTGCTATTAAGACTACTCACAATCTCGTGCAACATTCTCGAACTAAGCATATTGAAGTTCGTCATCATTTCATTCGAGATCATGTTGCTAAAGGGGACATTGATCTTAAGCATGTTCGTACCGATAAGCAATGGGCGGATATATTCACCAAACCACTTGATGAGAAAGTATTTTGCTGTTTGAGAGGTGAATTGAACATCATTGATGCCTCAAACTTGGAGTAGAAACTCCATTTGGATACATGCAAGGCATGAGCCTATGGCTAATCCTTGATATTTCTCTTATGATGATGATCATATGTCTTGGTTATATACTTGCACCCTTGCATGCTATCTAACCCTTGTAGGTACTTGGATGAATCTAAATTTACGAGATTGCAAACCACTCACATCTTGAGCAATCTCTACATCACCAAGTCTCTACAATATGGTGGTTGAAGACAAGGAAGCATGAATCCTTTCAACATATCATTTGACAATTTCTTTATATCAAGATTCATTTGATATCAAATTTCATGATTGTCATTTTTGGATACACAAGTGCTCTTCCTTGCAAAACTAACCCATGTAGGCAGATGAACTCAAAACTACAAGCGGTGCTCCCAACAATTGATGAACTACATCAACCTTGAGCATCCCACACAAGTTCAACTACATGATCAAGATCAACACCACCACCCAAGGTATGTTATTCCATCTTAGAGAAGCTTTACCCCAAGTCATGGGTCAAAGTAGCTCAACAAGATGTGAATACATCAAAATGCTTAAACGAAAAATGGTAACCCCATTTTGAGCTTAAACGATGAGTATGACCTGCGATCAAGTGTTCTCACTTGACTCCTCAGTCAATATACTCTAACATAGGTGACTTTGTCGCCGACCAATTCTAGATGAAGTTCTCTAGTATTTTTCTGAGTTCCCGCATCTGTCTCTTGCATATTTGTTCCCCTTCTTTTATCAAAAATAAAAAAATTACTTCATCTAGATTTCCTTAATTTCTCTGTTCGTTTCTACATTCTATGCATCCAATTCATTGCAAATCTTTCAGTTAATTCCTTGCAAATCTTTGTGAGATCTTATTTGCCTAGTGAGCTGAGATGACAACTGTTTTCTGTATGTATTGAACTCGGCCTCACCGGTTTGTCTCTTTCGGTCTAACCGAACTACCTCGGTGCCACCGAAGAAAACAACTCGGTGTTACCGATTTCAATGCTGAGGAGACACTTTGCCATTTGCATCCTGCATATCTGTTCTAGGTCCACTCAATGATTCTAGTCCTCTACCCGCATCACATTCTATATGTTGCTTTGCCATGTGACTCAAGGACCAAACCTATTCGACTCACATTCTAGAAGACCCTTCATGGAAATTGATGTCAAAGGGGGAGAGAGATCACATCAAAACTTAATCACATCAAAGGGGGAGAGTGCTTAATCACATCAAAGGGAGAGAGCCCCCAGATGCTTGGTATTCAAGAGGAGAGAAGTCACATGTCTTTAAGAGGGGAAAGACATGTTAGTATGTGTTATGATTGCTTTGTGCTGTTTGTTCTCATTTTGCTCTGATTTTCTTGTCCCTACCTCCTCCTAGTATCCCATATAAGATTCAGGGGGAGAAAGACATCTAAGGGATGGAAATCTTAGAATTCATTTCATATCTTTACTCTCTGGGGACATGTCTATATCCAGTAGTCTACCTAGTACTCACTCTCTACATGTCATCCCAATCTTGGTACTCTTGTGGTTTACTGCTTGCTCTGTTTAGTAGATGTTTCTGTGTTATCTAACCTTGTTTACTCAGGTTCATCTCTTCCAAAGCTAGCCCAAGACCACAAGGTAAGTATATGCATCAGAATCATGTGCATGATGATCTCTTGCTGATGTACATATTGTTTGCAAGGACTCATGAACATGAAGGTATATTTCCTGTATCTACATCATTTGCTCTGATGCATATAGCCAAGATACATGTAATTCATTGCTTGCTCTGTCATGGTTATGCATTCACATGCTCTTATATTCATATTCACATGATTGCGTACATGTAGGGGAGCCTATGTATGTTACATGTCCTTCCAAAGCTTTACTTATTATTCTGCATATCTTTATCTAAAGCTTGGATGTATGTTGTCATCAATTACCAAAAAGGGGGAGATTGAAAGCACAAGTGCTCCTTGGGTGATTTTGGTAATTAATGTCAACATATCTCTTGTTGGACTAATACTTTTATCTAGTATATTTCAGAAAGTTCAACAAAGGCGTGGCATGGACAAGAGGATGTGGAACCACTTCAAGAAGCTAAGGACAAGGATTGGCAAAAGCCCAAGACTCTTCATTTTCATTTTAGTGATCCAAGATCACATTGAGTCCATGGGAAAGACAATAATTTTAAAAGGGGATGAGGTGTTTCTTAATGGCTTGCTTGCTCAAAATGCTTAGTGATATGCTCCAAAGCCCACAACCACTTTCTCATATCAAAATATGTCCCAAACCAAAAGTCAAACTCGGCCACACTGATTTGATCTATCCAACACCACCGAGTTCACTTGACATAGCCACTGCCAAAAACCCTAATCAGTTCGATCTCACCGATGGGATCTAGGTCTCACCGAGATGGGCTTGCAAACTCTCTGTTGCTTGTTGCAATAATTTCGGTCTCACCGAGATATGCAATTGATCCCACCGAGTTAGCTTGACCAACTCTCTGTTTTCCTTATTACCAAAATCGGTCCCACCGAGTTTGTGTAATCGGTCAAACGGAGTTGAGGTTTTACCCTAACCCTAGCACATCGGTCCCACCGAGTTGATCATATCGGTTCCACCGAAAATCCTAACGTTCACATTTTTGAACTAAATCGATCTGACCGAGTTTATCGATTCGGTCCCACCGAGTTTGGTGAATTGTGTGTAATGGCTAGATTTTGTGTGGAGGCTATATATACCCCTCCACCCACCCTCCATTCATGGAGAGAGCCATCAGAACATGCACTTCTACCATTCATTTTCTGAGAGAGAACCGCCTACTCATGTGTTGAGACCAAGATATTCCATTCCAACCATAAGAATCTTGATCTCTAGCCTTCCCCAAGTTGCTTTCCACTCAAATCATCTTTCCACCAAATCCAAATCTGTGAGAGAGGGCTGAGTGTTGGGGAGACTATCATTTGAGGCACAAGAGCAAGGAGTTCATCATCAACACACCATCTATTACCTTTTGGAGAGTGGTGTCTCCTAGATTGGTTAGGTGTCACTTGGGAGCCTCTGTCAAGATTGTGGAGTTGAACCAAGGAGTTTGTAAGGGCAAGAATATTGCCTACTTCATGAAGATCTACCCAAGTGAGGCAAATCCTTCGTGGGCGATGGCCATGGTGGGATAGACAAGGTTGCTTATTCATGGACCCTTCGTGGGTAGATCGCTCCTCACGTAACCATTACCCTTCGTGGGTCGAAGTCTCCATCAACGTGGATGTATGATAGCATCACCTATCGGAACCGCGCCAAAAATCTCTGTGTCTCCAATTGCGTTTGCACACTCCAATCCCATCCCTTTACTTTCTTGCAACTTGCATGCTTTACTTTCCGCTGCTCATATACTCTTGCCATGCTTGCTTGAAATGTATTGTGAATGTTTAAACTTGTGCTAAAACTCCACCTCAACTTAAAGAGATTAAAAACTACTAATTTTCCTTGTTGAGGATCTATCCCCCCCTCTAGACACCTCTTCTCAATCCTACAGCCGCGCCTGGCTCCCCCTCGGTGCCAAGTGGCTCCGCCTCGACAGCCTCTCCGCTCCTCTAGAGATGGCTTTGGCTCCCGCCCTCCTCCGCATAGCTTCTCTGGCCCCCCTCCCAGCAGTTCAAGGCACGTCGCTTCCCTGCCTCTGACCATGCTCGTCTTCGGGGCTCGGGGATGGCACTCTCCCTCCCCCTCCACCTCCTCCACCTCGCCATGGTGCCCCTGCACCTAACACCTCCTCCTCCCTCACATGCTTTGCATGCCACCAACCAGGCCATTTCCAATCAAGATGCTTCAATCCCCCCTTCTGCCTTATATGTAGATCTAAAGGTCATCTTACTGTTGATTGCCAAAATCAGATCAAACCCCCTCCTTTTGTGCATTACGGGACTGGGCTCCCTGGATGCTCCTTCTTTGACCTTGACAGTGAGGTGCCCCTGGTTGCTGCGGTCCCATCCCTCTCCAATGCGGCCATCGTCACCGTTCAGGGCCAAAAGATCTCCCCTCAGACCTTACTGGAAGGTCTTCGGATCTAGGATGAGGGTGGTTGGGATTGGCAAGTGAATCAGATGTCTGAGTCTGAGTTTGATGTGGTGTTTCCCTCCAAAGATTGCTTAAGGATGATTTCTTCATGCACTAGCTTTACCCTGCCTTACAATCAATTCGTGGTGTCTGTCACGGCTGCGGCTTGTGGTGTCAAAGTGGTGGGACCGCTTTCTCAGGTTTGGGTTTTGGTTGATGATGTGTCTGCTAGTCTGCGCCCGGTTCCGTTCTTGATGGTTTTCAGTGTTCTTATTGGCAAGCCGATTGAGGTGGACTCTGAGTCTCTGGAGAAACTTGGCCATGTTCGCATTAAGGTCTGGTGTGTTGATCTGTTGTGCCTGCGTGGTGTGGTTAACGTGTTCCCTTCCTCTGATGGTGTTCGTCTGTGGGTGCGGGTGGAAGGGGTTGAGGCATTCCAGCCCCCCCCACTCCTCCTCCTAGTTCTGGTAAATCAGATAAACATGATGATGGCTTTGTGGGTGGTCAGAATCCCAGTGGTGGCACTGATGCTCATTTCACTCAATCCGAATGGGATGGTATGGAACCAAAGGTGCGTGAGCTGTTCAAGTCGAATGTGCTAGCGGGCCCTACTCAGAAGGAGGCGACGGATGTGCTTTCGTGGGGAGCGGAGGGCTTGGGCGGTGATGGTCAGGAGAAAACTGCGGTCACGGGCACCCCCATCTCTGGGTCTGCTCCAACATGCCGGTCGCCCCCTCTCACCTACCTTCTCTGGGATTGAATATCTACCTTTATCTCCTCCCCGTCCTACTGAGATTCCCACTACCAAGAAGAAGAAATCTACTGTCAGCAAGTTCTCGGCCAAGAGCAGGGCTTCGTCGGGCTCCAAGCAATCCATGACGGGTGAGGGAGTCCTGGATTAGGGGGTCCTCGGACAGCCGGACTATATACTTTGGCCGGACTGTTGGACTACGAAGATAGAAGATTTAAGACTTCGTCCCGTGTCCGTATGGGACTCTCCTTTACGTGGAAGGCAAGCTTGGCAATTCGGATATGTAGATCTCCTCCCTTGTAACCGACTCTGTGTAACCCTAGCCCCTCCGGTGTCTATATAAACCGGAGGGTTTTAGTCCGTAGGACAACAACAATCATACCATAGGCTAGCTTCTAGGGTTTAGCCTCTCCAATCTCGTGGTAGACCAACTCTTGTAATACTCATATCATCAAGATCAATCAAGCAGGAAGTAGGGTATTACCTCCATCGAGAGGGCCCGAACCTGGGTAAACATTGTGTCCCCCGCCTCCTGTTACCATCCGCCTTAGATGCATAGTTCGGGAGCCCCTACCCGAGATCCGCCCGTTTTGACACTGACATTGGTGCTTTCATTGAGAGTTCCACTGTGTCGTCATCATAAGGCTTGATGGCTCCTTCGATCATTAGCAACGATGCAATCCAGGGTGAGGTTTTCCTCCCTGGATAGATCTTCGTATTCGGCGGCTTCGCACTGCGGGCCAACTTGCTCTACCATCTGAAGCAGATCGAGAGCTACGCCCCTGGCCATCAGGTCAGGTTTGGAAGCTTGAACTATACTGCCGACATCCACGGAGACTTGATCTTCGACGGATTCGATCCCATGTCAGGTACGCCGTACAGTCACGATGAGCATGATTTAGCTCTGCCATCGGACAGTGTTCGGGAGATCACACGTGTAACTACTCCGGCCCTCAATCCAGAACAGATCGCACCGTCCGAGGACGGGTGGATGGACCCCGCCACGGAGGCCTCACACTCAGCGGCGATAGAGTCGAATACTGACTTCACCTCCTATGAGACCTGTGTTGCCGGACACTCGGATTCGTCCCCGACCACAGACTTCGAACTGCTCACATCCGTGCCCATCCAATCTGATTGGGCACCGATCATGGAGTTCACCTCCACAGATATCTTTTAGCACTCGCCCCTAGGCGACATGCTAAACTCATTACGGTCTCTCTCCTTGTCAGGAGACCCTTGGCCGAACTATGTCCGGCTCGAGTGGGAAGCAAACGACGAAGAAATTCGTTCCCCACCCACCACCCACTTGGTAGCCACTGTCGATGACCTAATTGACATGCTCGACTTCGACTCCGAAGACATCGACGGTATGGACGACGATGCAGGAGACGAACAGGAACCACCACCCACAGGGTGTTGGACTGCCACCTCATCGTATGATATATACATGGTGGACACCCCCAAAGAAAGCGATGGCAATAAGGCAACGGAGGATAATCCCCCCGAGAAGCAATCTAAGAACCGGTGTCATCGGCGCTGCTCTAAGCCCCGCCATAGCAAAAACAGCGACACTGGCACATGAGACAATAACGCTGCAAATAGTGCCGAAGACGAAGACAATCCCCTCCAGCCAGGCTTTGAGCAGGAGGATGGGCAAGCCAGCCCCAAGGAACAAGCAGCAGACGGAGAATCAAAGGATGACAATTACATGCCTCTCTTCGCAGACGAGGTGAGTGAGCGAGTCCTGGATTAGGGGGTCTCCGGACAGCCGGACTATATCCTTTGGTCGGACTGTTAGACTATGAAGATAGAAGATTGAAGACTTCGTCTCGTGTCTGGATGGGACTCTACTTGGCGTGGAAGGCAAGCTAGGAAATACGGATATGGATATCTCCTCCTTTGTAACTGACCTTGTGTAACCCTAACCTCTCCGGTGTCTATATAAACCGGAGGGTTTTAGTCCGTAGGACGAACAACAATCATACTATAGGCTAGCTTCTAGGGTTTAGCCTCTCTGATCTCGTGGTAGATCTACTCTTGTACTACCCATATCATCAATATTAATCAAGCAGGACGTAGGGTTTTACCTCCATCAAGAGGGCCCGAACCTGGGTAAAACATTGTGTCCCCTGCCTCCTGTTACCATCCGCCTTAGACGCACAGTTCGGGACCCCCTACCCGAGATCCGCCGGTTTTGACACCGACATTGGTGATTTCATTGAGAGTTCATCTGTGTCGTCGCCTTTAGGCTTGATGGCTCCTTCTATCATCGATAGCGATGCGGTCCAGGGTGAGACTTTTCTCCCCGGGCAGATCTTTGTGTTCGGCGGTTTCGCACTGCGGGCCAACTCGCTTGGCCATCTGGAGCAGATCGAAAGCTACGCCCCTGGCCGTCAGGTCAGGTTTGGAAGCTTAAATTACACGGCCGATATCCACAGAGACTTGATCTTCGACGGATTCGAGCCCTAGCCTTGTGCGCCACACGGTCACGGCGAGTATGATTCAGCTCTACCATCGGACCGTATTCAGGAGATCGCACCGGCAGCCGTTCCAAGCCTCAATTCGGAGCTAGTTGCGCCATCCATGTATGGGTGGATAGACCCTGTCACGGAGGCTGTATCCTCAGCAGCGATCGAGCCAAATATCGACCTTACCCTTCACGAGAGCCGTGTTGTTAAACCGTCGGATACTTCTCCGGCCACGGACTCCGAACCGCCTGCGCTCGTTCCTATCAAATCCGGTTGGGCGCCGATCATGGAGTTTACCTCCGCGGATATCTTTCAGCACTCGCCCTTCGACGACATACTGAATTCATTAAAGTCTCTCTCCTTGTCAGGAGATTCCTGGCCGAACTATGTCCGGCAGGATTGGGATGTGGATGACGAAGAAATTCGCCGCCCACCCACCACCCACTTAGTAGCCACTGTCGATGACTTAACCGACATGCTCGACTCCGACTCCGAAGACATCGACGGTATGGACGACGATGCAGGAGACGAACAGGAACCACTGCCCACAGGGCACTGGGCACCCACTTC
This sequence comes from Triticum urartu, assembly GCF_003073215.2. Taxonomy (NCBI): domain Eukaryota; kingdom Viridiplantae; phylum Streptophyta; class Magnoliopsida; order Poales; family Poaceae; genus Triticum; species Triticum urartu. Next base: position 369,730,580 of record NC_053024.1, read on the forward strand.
ATCACATGACGTATACATGGTGGACACACCACAAGAAGACGATGACGAGGAACGGAAGGACGCAACGAAGGGTTGTCCCCTCGAGAAGCAGTCAAAGAGGCGGCGTAAGCGCCGCCCCAAATCCCGCCTCGGCAGAAACAATGATCATACAGACCCAGCGTTAGAGCAGGGTCAACCATTGCCGGACCACGACAACACGGAGAATCAACCCAAACAACCCGACTCTATCAAAGATAATAGTCCGGACGACATCACACTAGACAGACACCCGGAGCAACAGAATGCCCATCAAAGGCTCGTTGCCACCGCAAGGAGTCTAAAAAAGCAGAAGCAAAGGCTCAAGGCTACGCAAGACACACTCAGAATTAGATGGAGTGAAGTGCTGAACACAACAGCAAAGTACGGCGGTAATCACCCCACCAAGAGCTACCCGAAGCGAAACTTGCTACCTGAATTCGATGAGGAGGCCTTAGATTCCCCGCAACCAAAAATTAAAATGGCCATCTGGCTGGATAGACGACCTCACGGCCAACATAGAGCGGCAAACAACGCTGCACATAAGACAATACGCGGTCCATGCGATGGCTCGCATCAAAAGGACGGTGCAACCAGATCCATCTATGGACCACGCAAGCGTGCTCCAGCATACGATGCAACACAACAAACACCTGAACAGTGCTGTACACCCATATACAAGGGTGCCGCACCCCCCCTATGTTTCACCAATGAGGTGCTGGACCATGAATTTCTAGAGGGATTCAAACCCATAAACATAGAGGCATACGATGGAACAACAGACCCTGGGGTCTGGATTGAGGACTATATCCTCCACATCCATATGGCTCGAGGAGACGATCTCCACGCCATTAAATACTTACCCCTCAAACTCAAAGGGCCAGCTCGGCACTGGCTTAAAATCCTCCCCGAAAACTCCATTGGAAGCTGGGAAGAGCTCGAAGACGCTTTTCGGGCAAATTTTCAAGGGACTTATGTCCGACCTCCGGACGCGAACGATTGGAGTCATATAACTCAACAGCCCGGAGAGTCAGCCCGAAAGCTTTGGAATAGGTTTCTTACTAAAAAGAACCAAATAGTCGACTGTCCGGACGCCAGAGCCTTGGCAGCTTTTAAGCATAGCGTCCGTGACGAATGGCTTGCCAGACACCTCGGCCAAGAAAAGCCGAGAACAATGGCAGCATTAACAAGCCTCATGACCCGCTTTTGCGTGGGTGAGGATAGCTGGCTAGCCAGATGCAGCACCAGCGACCCCAGTACATCCAAAGCTAGAGATGGAAATGGGAAATCACGGCGCAACAACAATAACAAACGCCGGAATAAAGAAGACATCACGAAGAGCACGGCAGTAAATGCCGGATTCAAAAGCTCTCGGCCAAGTCAGCAAAAGCCGCCCTCTAAAGGCGCCAGAGACGAACTGTCGAGCCTAAACAAAATTCTGGACCAAGTATGTCAGATCCATAGCACCCCTGGTAAACCTGCTAATCATACCCACAGAGAATGTTGGGTCTTCAAGCAGTCCGGCAAGCTCAACGCCGTACACAAGGGGGAGGATACACCAAGCGAAGACGAGTATGAGCCTCTCAAGCAAGACACTGGGGAACAAAAGAAGTTTCCACCAGAAGTCAAAACAGTCAACGTGTTACACGTGATCAAAGGAAGCAAAGCGGCACTCCCAGAGAAATATGCCCAAGGGCCTATCACCGCGGAGTCCTGCCACTGGTCGTCTCAGCCGATCACTTTCGACCATCGGGATTACTCAGCAAGTATACGGCAGGCAGGATGGGCTGCCTTGGTATTAGACCCAATAATCGACGGATACCACTTCGCATGAGTCATGATGGACGGTGGCCGCAGTCTAAACCTGATATATTGGGACACAATCCGCAAAATGGGGATAGACCCAACGAAAATTTGCCACAGCAATACTACCTTTATAGGAGTAACGCCAGGCCCAGGGGCTCATTGCACGGGCTCCCTGCTACTAGAGGTTATATTCGGCTTCCCCGATAACTTCCATAGCGAAAATTTAACATTCCACATTGCTCCGTTCCAAAGTGGCTATCAAGCACTACTTGGACGCGAAGCTTTCGCTCGCTTTAATGCAATACCGCATTACGCTTCCCTCATGCTTAAGATGCCCGGTCCACGTGGCATCATTATAGTGAATGGAAATATTGGGCGATCCTTGCACGTCGAAGAGAGTGCGACTGCCTTGGCAGACGCACACTAAAAACGGCCTCACCAACTAAAGCATTTGATAGGTCGTCAAGACCACAGACACGGTTAGACGAGTCCGGCACAGCTATATGTAATTCATACAGGTTTGATGGCCACACCCCTATTACAAATACAAGGGGCTCAACGCGCGCAGACAAGTGGCAATTTTTACTCATCTTGAATTGTACATGGTTTATTTAAAACCTACCTTTTTGCACGACAACTTTTCACCTAAGTTTCTCTCTTTTACAGATGACCATCGTGCTACACCCGTCCAGGATATAGCACAACGGAGACACAGGCGCAGACGTGCAGCACGGACCCGTTCCAAGGATTCTTTTTAGATTAAGACCCTGCGTAAACCTTTCTTACTGTCTCTTGTTGATACACATCCCTCGGATTCTCAGTACTATTGAGAAGGATGCTGGCGTCTTGGCATGTGGCCACGTCAGAATAATGCACGTACCTGGACACCAGGGGCTTCTTACAAAGGGCACTGTTCAGGCCCGGTTTATACCATAAAGACCGAATACCTTAGGGAGTGTTCGGCGTCGCGAGTTTGGCCTTATATGCATCAACTCCGAATCATGTCTTTGGTCAAATGTTGGGTTTTCCCGGCTCCTGTGTTTTGCTGCCTTACGTTCCTCTCTATCGGCTAAGGCGGCACCAGGAGAACTACTGTGATTGTGCCGCGGGTCATCCGGACGAGCACCTCAGTAGAGAAAGCCGAAAACTGACTGTCATGATATAGCGCGAGACTGGTCAACCACTCGATGACCTATCGGAATGCTAGAATTCCTCCGCCTTAACGAAGGGCCGTTTCCCGGTCAGGCGTGTACGCACCCCGAATTCAGGAGAGTGCGGAGCCACCAGGGGCTATATAGTAGCCCCACCGTTAAACTCCTATGGCTAAGTGAAAGTGTTAGAGCATTATAGTCTGGTTGCCTCGTTCGCTGTGCTATCACCTCCTTAATAGGACCAAGACGTTGGGTTAAGTGTGAACACGCGTCTTCTGCGAGCTCCTCCGCGTTATATGCGTGGGGGTCGAAGCCGACGACTGCCATCTTTCAGGTTATATACATATATACATAAACGGCCGCACAGGAGGCATCATATTACTTTCAGGCAAAAGTATAAATACAACCTTAAATAAACTTCATAAACATTGTTTTTACAATGGGAATACATGTCACTCAAACATAATATTCTTCGAGCACTGGGCCTCTATTAAACGAGCACCCTCGAGAACCTCTTCGAAATAGTGCTTGGCAGCCACTCGGCCTATGGCCGAACCCTGCGCCGCAATAGTGTAGCGTCCATCTCCGCCCAGTATGCTTTAACACGGGCAAGGGCCATCCGCGAGCCTTCTATGCACACCGACCTCTTCATTGCATTAATGCGCGACACCGCACCAAGGAACTGCTGCACTAAGCTGAAATAGCTGTTAGGCTTTGGCTTTTCCGGCCATAGCTGATCCATGACAGACCTCATGGTGAGTCCGGACAACCTATTTAGTTCGGCCCATTCGGCTAGCTGATCAGTCAATGGAAGCGGACGATCTGGAACGTTGAATTGCGACCAGAACAGCTTGTCCACTTCACGATCTATTTGACCTTGGAAGTATTTGGCCGCATCGGCAGTGCTCGCCGCCAAGTCCATATATGCATCTTCCGAACTCCACAGCCGATCCAGAGGGGCATACCGTGGATCTCCGAACTTCCTCCGTAGCATGAAGGGCTTCCCAGCCGCAATATCCCCAGCTTCCCGCAGCTCCTCCTTCTTCGCTCTCATAGCAGAGCGGGTGTCTTTGTCCACCATCGTGGCCTTTTCAAGGTCCGTTGCCTTCGATCGGTTTTCTTTTTCAAGGAACCGGCAACGGCCGGTAGTGTCTTTTAATTCTACGGCCATCTTGGCCATCTTCTCTTTGCTCTTGCAATGTGCGGCCTTCTTGGCTTTCAACTCTTAGGCCGCCTTCAAAGCAGACGCATTACTAATCCTTGCTTGTTCCTTGGCTCGGGCAAGTTCCGCCCGCAAGGTTTCCACGGTGGCAGCTCCATCTGCAGTCACAACATATTAAAGATACTGGCATCATGCTGCTCTTACTATGTGGCATTCACCTGAAAATAACATTTACCATGTGCCTCATCAAGCCTCTTGTTGACAAGCTCAATGTCAGCATCCGCCACATCTAGTTGCCGCTTCAGTCCGGCAAATTCATGAGTCCGGCTAGCCACCAGAGCTCCCGCTACCTGCACATCAAAGCGGTATGGTTATTACCTGGGACTACGATCCTCTGTTTGTCGTCGTTTTCGAAGACAACCATAGTCTCAGGGGCTACTATCTACACATGGCACACCTAAAAATGTGTGGTACCATCACAAATGTATATCATTTTACGTACCTCAAAGCCCGTTAGTAGACTCATAAAGGCATCATGCAACCCGCTTTCGGCGGATGAGATCCTTTCCATCACCGTACCCATCAATGTACGGTGTTCTTCTGAGATGGCCGCTCGCTCCAACAGCTCTCTCAGTACGTCGGACCGCATACCAGACGGTGCCGGACTCTTCTGTTTGCTCTCTTCGAGAGCCGGACGCTGGGAACTTCGGGTGACTATAGGATTACCTTCTGGTCTCGCCAGATCCGGAGAGGCCCTCCGTGACGACACTTCAAGGTCGCCCGCTTCTTGAGTGGAGGAGTCCGGGGGAGGCGTTTCGCTCTCCATCATCTCCGGAAGAAGATCCCCGAAGACGAGCTCTGCTGAGAAGGGCTAAGATCCGAACTGCAATAAATAATTCGGTTATTCTCCTCAGAGGTAAGGTAGTATATCTCCACTATTAAAGTACTTTTTGATTACTTACAGCTCGTTGGAGGGCTGATCCCCGCACGGACTTTGTGCGGCAAGAGCACCCTCCAAGGCAGGACCCTCTGGTGGAGATTTCTTCTCCCGCTTGGAAACCTTGGTTTGCGGATCTTCAGAGGTAGTCCTCTTCCTTCCCCGGGGTGAGAGAATGTCCGATTCCCCCCTCGGTTATCCTCCCTCACAGAGGCGCTCGTTCCCTCGGCCAGAATAGGTAGCGATGGAGGACCGCTTTTGCCCTCATTATTTCCCCCCTTGTCTTCCTTTGAGGGCTCCGGGCAAGGTGCTAGCTCGAGCATCTTTTCCAGTACCGGATTTTCCAAACCCTCAAGAAGGGGGGCCGAACACCGAATCATCTTCGCCTTTGTTATCCAGTCCTGGTCAAAGAGCGATTTCTCAGAATGATGTCGTGGTAAATAAGAGATGGTGTGTTCGGCTAAAGGATTACTTACTTGGTAGGCGGTACGGTTGCTGCTCAGGCCCATGTCCTCGGTAGTATCCGGACACTCTATTTGGGGTCCGAAGAATGATTTGTACATCTCCTCATGCGTCAAGCCGAGGAAATTCTGAATAGTACACGGCCCTTCTGGGTTGAACTCCCACATGTGGAGGGGCCGGCGTTTGCAAGGCTGGACTCGACGAACCAGCATGACTTGCATTACCATAACCAAATTAAAATCTCCCACGAAGAGATCTTGAATGCGGCTTTGCAGTATAGGCACGTCCTTGGCCGGACCCCAGCTCAGCCCTCTGCTAATCCATGACATCAGTTGTGGTGGGGGGCCCGAGCAGAAAGCGAGGGGAGCCACCCACTTGGTACTTCTGGGAGCTGTGATGTAAAACCACCCCCGTTGCCATAATCCGGACACCTCTGGAAAGGAACCCTTTGGCCACAGAGCTCCCACAATCTTGCTTATTAAAGCGCCTCTGCATGCTGCGTACTATCCCTCGATTGTCTTCGTCTTCACATCAAAGGTCTTGAGCCACAAACCAAAGTGAGGGGTAATGCCGAGGAAAGCCTCACACACGGCAATAAATGCCGAGATGTGGAGAAAGGAGTCAGGGGCTAGATCGTGGAAATCTAGCCCGTAGTAAAACATCAAGCCCCAACACGATGTCCTCGTTGGGTTCAGGAGTAGGGACGACCTGCCCTCGGGCAGGCAGCCGATGCAAAACCTCGGCAGTTAGGTATCTGGCCTCCCTCAACTTCTTGATATCCTCTTCCGTAACGGAGGAGGGCATCCATCGGCCTTGAAGGCTGGATCCAGACATAATTGAAGATCCTGAGCACCTGACCTGGGCTTTGGGTGTTAGAACTCGAGGCGGGGGAAGGATTCTATTGAGCACGGGAGGGAAAAAGTGAAAACCTTGGCCCTTTATAAAGAGGGTGAATACCAAGCGTCCTCTCCGTGGCCGTTTGGGGCTTGCCTATAATCTAGGAGTCCTAGACGCGGTTGGGTTACCCACGCCCGTATTGATGAGAATCCCGTGATAAGGGGGCACGATCTTTGCTTTGACGAGACTTGTCAAAAAGCTGCCTTGCGTTATGTGCGGGGCTATTAAAAGAAACGGTTCGAATAATCACCGGGCCGTGACGTAATGTCCTGTTGCCAAAACAAGTCAGCAAATTAGATTTGCGAAAATATTATTCTCTCTACGGTGGTATGTGGAACTTATTTTGCAGGGTCGGATACTCCTTGTATTCAAATTCTTCTGTGGTGTATTCGGGGGAAGAACCCGCCTTGCAATGCCGAAGACAACACTGCACGCTGGACTCATTGTCATTGAAGCCTGATTCAGGGGGTACTGAGGGAGTCCTGGATTAGGGGGTCTCCGGACAGCCGGACTATATCCTTTGGTCGGACTGTGAGACTATGAAGATACAAGATTGAAGACTTCGTCTCATGTCCGGATGGGACTCTACTTGGCGTGGAAGGCAAGCTAGGCAATACGGATATGGATATCTCCTCCTTTGTAACCGACCTTGTGTAACCCTAACCTCTCCGGTGTCTATATAAACTGGAGGGTTTTAGTCCGTAGGACGAACAACAATCATACCATAGGCTAGCTTCTAGGGTTTAGCCTCTCTGATCTCGTGGTAGATCTACTCTTGTACTACCCATATCATCAATATTAATCAAGCAGGACGTAGGGTTTTACCTCCATCAAGAGAGCCCGAACCTAGGTAAAACATTGTGTCCCCTGCCTCCTGTTACCATCTGCCTTAGACGCACAGTTCGGGACCCCCTACCCGAGATCCGCCGGTTTTGACACCGACAGTGAGCCTCGGCGACGAAGAATTTATCATGCCTGAGGATCCCATCGAACAGGAGCGCTTCAAGCGCCGGCTTATTGCCACAGCAAAAAGCCTAAAGAAAAAACAACAATAGCTTCAAGCTGAGCAAGATCTGCTAGCAGATAGATGGATTGAGGTCCTGGCAGCCGAGGAACACGAACTCGAGCGCCCAATAAAAAGTTTCCCCAAGCTCGGGTTGCTACCCCAACTTGAAGAGGAAGCATTAAAGCCTGCGCTTCCAGCGTATGATGCGGCAGATCGACCACCTCGTGGCCGCGACAAAGTGGCATATAAGCCTGAAGTCCAGCCTGCACCCCATCGCTAGTCAAACAAAAACAGCAAGGCCCGGGGTAACACGCAGGAATTGCGAGACGTATTGGAAAACAAAGCAGGACACAAAAGATCGATCTTCGGATCACGAGGGCGCGCCCCAACACATGACGATGACCGTCATGCCGGATATACCAAAAACAAATCCAGCCGGGCCGAACACATCAGACAAGACTCGTACGAACTGCGTCGTGACATAGCCCGGCATAGAGGCGCCGCACACCCCCTATGCTTCACTGATGATGTAATGGATCATGAATTCCCATAAGGGTTTAAACCCATGAACATCGAATCATACGATGGTACTACTGACCCCGCGGTATGGATTGAGGATTTCTTCCTCCACATTCACATGGCCCGAGGGGATGATCTACACGCCATCAAGTATCTCCCGTTGAAACTCAAAGGACCGGCTCGGCATTAGCTGAATAGCTTGCCAGCAAACTCCATCCACTACAAAAAATACACTTCCGTGATGATACGTGTTTGTCACAGTAGGTCGCGTTTTTTGTCATGCATGTACATCCATGACGATTTTATGACAGAATCAAGATAGTCATACATGTGCTGTCGTAGAAGTGTTCCATGACATTACCAAAATTATCAACACGGAAGTGTCCACTTCCATGACAATAAATCGCGCGTCACAGAAGTGCTTTCGTCAAGGGTGACCGACATGTGGCATCCACCGTAACAGAACGCCGTTAAGCTATCGGGTCGGATTTTGGATCCGATAACCCGTTAACAGCCCTAACTAATGGGAAATTTCCACATGTAAAATTCTGATTGGCCGAAGGGAACACCTGTCAGCTCGTCAGTGGGCCAGATGTCGCCCGTCCATTGGAGGAGACATGCCTATGATACGTCGACACGTGGCTGGGCCCAGCAGAGGCCCATATAGGTTAAAAAGGTCGGCCCACTCAAAGGCCATAGAACTTAATCAGGTACTAGTGGGCCAGCCCAATAACAGCCTGCTTAATAAAGGCCCATTTATGGCCCGAAGCCAGATCTGGCCTATTAATTGTTCACCCAATATTTGGGCCCATTTACGGCCCGAAGCCAGATCTGGCCCGTTAATTGTTCGCCCAATATTTGGGCCCATTTGCGGCCCGAAGCCAGATCTGGCCCATTAATTATTCGCCCAATATTTGGGCCCATTTGCGGCCCGAAGCCAGATCTGGCCCGTTAATTGTTCGCCGAATATTTGGGCCCAACCACAGCCCAGTGGCTTTCGGCCTGTTAGAGGCCTGATGTAGACATGGGCCCATTTCATCCCGGTGTGACTTTCTGCCTGGGAATGGCTCGTGCTGCCCATGGGCCATATATGGTCCGACGGACATCGGGCCCACAAATGGCCCGTGCTAAAGGTGGCAACAGTTAAGCCCAACGTGACTTTGGGCCTGTTAAAGGCCTGTCCCGTAATTCGGCCCATTGATGCATGTGCTAAGCTTTCGGCCTCTTAAAGGCCCATGATATCAGTGGGCCAACTAAGGCCCGAGATATGTTTCGGCCTGGTAACGGCCCGTGAGCTAACTGGGCCCAAAACGGCCCGGACTACATTTTGGCCTGCTGAAGGCCCATCGACGACTAGTGAAAATTGAGGCCCAACATGCATTTTGGCCTGCTAAAGGCCCGTGGTTTCATCTCGGCCGTAACAGGCCAGTACAATATTCAGCCTGTTAATGGCCCAACGCTACCTGGGCCAAACTAAGCGCTGGGTCGACAAAAGGCCCAACTAAAATATAGGCTGATGTAAGTTTGGGCCTGGCGCAATGTGTGAAGGCCCCAATCATTCGGGCCCAAGAAAGACGCAGGCCGGCCCAATTGTGGCCCGCTAAAAACCTAGCCTGTTAGAGTCGAATGTTTCGGTCCAGTCGACTACATCTGATTTTTTTTTCAGATAGCGAATGATGGCAGTAACTAGTAGGAATCAAGAACAAACCTACTCTATACAATAAAGAAATTACGGCATAGTAACTAAGAATAAACCTACACTATACAATAAAGGATTTAAGGTATATTACATCCACTGGGCATCGAAGTTCGCCACCAGTGATCATAAAGCGCAACGAAGAAGCAGATTACAAAAACTGGGCACCATTGCAGCGTAAAAAATAATACTGAACCAAGACCACTTCCAAGACATTTGAAGAAAGGTTAGCCTTGCGGGGGAACTGCTGCGCAAGCTGCTGAGCAAGGCTGTGAGACCGGCCTAGCATGTCGGTCATAGCTTCCAGGTGTAGTTGTTTAGCGATGAGGTTCTCATTGGTGTTCTCCGCAATCTTTCTTAGAGATAGGACTTCAAGTCGAAGTTGAGTTGCAGAATGCCTTTCTGCTAGAACTTGGGACTGAAGAAGTCGAACTGATTCAGACAACGAATTCTGTGAGCTTGTCTGACTGTTAGTCTCAAGTAACATGAACACTGCATCAAGACAAGACTTTGGGGTTGTCTCGCTATCTTCAAGATGTTTTGCCTTCTTTGCTGCAATATATGTTGGGTTTGTCTCACAACCTTCAGCAGACTTGTGCATGCCATCAGGCATATCACCCTGAAACAAAGCAGAGAGATGACAGGTTTTGCATGTGTATAAACAAAGATGATAATTGTTCTGTCAATTTTATCCAATTTCAAATTAGAAAATAAAGAGTAAGTTCAAAATATCAATAGCATAATTTGGCGTTGTTCATAATGCGGGGAGCTTCACCACACTACTGGATTACCATGTCAACATAACAAGCATAGATGAAGGGCAAAGAAAATCATTGTATCTATTTTGGATAATGTGCATGGCATGTTGTTCATATCATCAGCCACATCAGTAAGATAAAACAGGAGATGACAAGGTGCAAACGTGGGCTACTTCACCACACACTGGATTATAGATCCACAAAAACAAGCATACATATAGGGAGTATTAAGTAATGTGCATGGTATGAATAAGGAATTTGGTTTTACAAGTAAAACTTAGAACTTACGGTTCTTACGAACATGCATTTTGGTAGAAACAGCAAACTAAACAGCAGTAAACGATAGGGAGTATGAGAAAATTAAACAACAGTTGAGGATAAAGGCTTTAGAAGGACTGACTTGCATTAACAGTTAACACCAGCTTTATAATGCCCTTCTCCGTGTCAAGGGAAGGATAACTCAAGAATTTCAGCACAAAATCTTCTTCATAAGCATTGCCTGTAATCTACATTTTGTAGAGAGTAATTATAGATATGATAATACTGGAAGGGATAGAGGATGATGAAGATAAGATGCAGATTGATTCTACATAATCAACTACCAATCCCTGGAAGTACTAGCGTTACAGGACAAAATGTATTGACAAGAGCAATGGGCTACACTTCTGCACTGACATTGTCTGTGTATTCTACTTGTTGGTAAGATTAAATATAGATCTGGTCTTTTTTAGTAAATGGTGGGCGAGGGAGATAAGATGCAGAATGCTACAAAATGAACCAATCCCTCTTCCCATAATACAAGAGTGTTTTGAACACTGGTGTACTATACAAAACGTTCTTATATTATGGGACGGAGGAAGTAGCTGTTAATGTAAGTACAATGATAGACCACGTTCAGTCCTTACAAGAGGACTGCAGAGCTAAACCTCTTCAAAAGCATTGGGTTGATTCTAAATTTATGTAAGAGTCCATACGGATCTTATAATGTCCACCAAATGGACGATTACGAGGCTAACATGTGCAGTGATGCTACATAATCAAACAACTATGAAAGTAAGTATGGTCATACAGGGCAAGAGGTACTCACAAGAGCAATGAAGTGTGTAGTATAGTTGCAAGATTCTGTGGTCCCTTGAGAACGAATGTTCTTCTGCTAACAGTCTTCGTACAAGTGAGACATTAAGGCAAATGTAGAAATGTAGTTCAAATTGTGATGTGATATCATAGACAGTACCTTACCCTGCAGCCGAGACCAATGTGTAACAAGATTATTCTAGTCACCGTCGGATAAATGTAGCACCGGGACTTTACAGAAATTTTGTTCAGAGGCTTGCCATCGAAGTGCGCTTGCCTCAGGTAGGAACGATACTTCATCAACGAGTGCTTGAAAAGCACAACCAACCCTTGCTCGTCATCACAATCCAGTTTGCTCCTCGCCTATTTAAAAGAATGAAATCTTGTGTCTTCTGTCAGCAGAAACATATGCAGTAATGACCATGAATAACATTAGTACATTACTTATGCGTAAGTTGCGGAGGAAGACTAGAAATTTTTCTTTGTCTGCGGTATAATCTTTCCATGAAGGAAAGATGCGCACAAAGTTCCTGACAACAACATAAGCTTCGTCTTCTAAACTGGGAAGAAATGGAACAGGGGTCCTATTTGCTGCAATTGGGGATCTCTCTGGTTCGAAAAGGGATTTGGCAACTGGATTTGGTGTACTCTTTGCTGGAATGGGGGTTTTGCATCGTACAGCTGGTACTATGTCAACTGGCATAATCATACTGTTTGCTGCAGTTGGGGTCTGCTGAGTTGGGGCATTAGAAATGACCAGTGTAGTAGGGCTAGAGTCTGCTAGAGTTGGGGTATTTTGTGGGTCAGGTGATATTGCAATTACACCTAATGGGCTATTTTATTTATCAGGTGCCACTACCTTTGCCAAATACTTTGCTTGTGCTCCTCCATGATCAGCAATCGCCCTCTTCCTTTTGAACGTCTGATACAAAAGAACAACATTTGAATGGATAAATATGGTATGATGACAGATGGAATATGTACTGAAAATGGATAGGCATGGCGTATTCACATACACGATGTGTAAACTAAGCTAATGGCAGTTCAACAAAGTAGAAGCAATGCAAAGCATCAGTTGCAAGATATCTGCGAGCAATGTAACCTTGGAAAGTTAGAGCAAGTACCTTGATGGGTGAATAAGATAGGGCATCTTCCTCTGACTCCTCCCATTGGGAGCTACATTGACTTAGGTCTCCCTCTAGCTCAGAATCACTGTTAGGATCATATTCTGAGCATGAATCTATAGGTGGAGAGCGTTTGCATTGCATTGCATCCAGACTTGATTTCAGTCCCTTAATGCCAAGTTTGACAGCCATGGCATTGTTTTGCTTTATTCTTTTCATGCGCGCAAGCTCATAATCATTATGATGCTGTTCAGAATCTGAGATTCATGAAAACATAAAAAGTAGTCAGATTATCTATGGAATGCATTGCGGATTCAACTCGGAGAGTGTCTCCCTATAAACCCCTGCATATGCAAAGTTCACCTCCCCAACCGTGCTGACCAGACCACACACAGAAATACAAACCCCTTATGTCTCTATAACAGGCAGGCACACATTTCAAAACTGAAGTAGGAACATTAGAATCATATGAAATTCGTATTTGAACAAATAAACTAAGCAATTATGAGTGACGTAATGTTTAGCTTCAAGGGTGGAGTGTTGGTAGTGCGACACAAAGCAAGTAGGCAGATTGTATTCCATGTAAAAGATCGAAACCTATGTAAAAGCTGGAAATGACACTTTCTTTCTATACAATGCAGTGTTCGTTACCCACACATGTTGGAAGAGATCACATAGAGAAATACTATTCACTCATGTCTACGATTCCAGTATTTAGAAGCAGGGTGGTCCACCCTAAAAGAATATTGACAACAAATATGACAAGGCTAGCATAGATGTAGTGAATCAATCATTTACTTGTGAGCTTACTAGGACAAGTATGCAGAATTGTAACTGCAGTAAGAGACCGTCCAAAATCTGAATGAAGAAGTTTGTCTAGCACTTATTGTTTGCAACTAATCGACGTGAATAATTGGATATTATATTGAATGAGTAAGAAAGACAAGTAAAATTGTCAACAAACCTGGCTTGTAGTAGTAATCTGGGTCAATGTCACTATGACCAACAATCCAAAATGACTAGTTTCTGTTCCAAGGGCGGGAATTTTGAAAACCCTGTGAACTTTAGAGGTACTAAAGATTACTGAAATACATCTGAACCATTAAGTGTAGGTAGCACTGAGCACACAACAAACCCTAATGATAGTCCTGCCTAATGAGTAATGAATCAATTAGAAAATGGGTGATGAGGAGTGGCGGCTGAGTGTTGAGGACGTATCTCAGGATAAATTGGGTTGGCTTGGTGGGTGTTGCATGCCTGAGCCCTGAACGGACTGGGAAGGTAGGCACGGTGGCGCGCCCGGGCAGCGGTGACGCTGTTGGGCGAGCGGCTCCTGGCCTCCTGTTAGTCCAGCGTCTCCTCCTAGAGTCATGCCGTCCGGGGACGGCAAGTCACCGGCGAGGCAGGCGACTGGGGGCGAGTAGAGATCGGAAGCGCACATCAGAACAGAGGGGAATCAGGGGCTGGGACGACCCAAAATCCCAGGGTGGGCCGGCCCACCGTGGGCACCCTGTAGAGATACACACCCGAGCGGCGAACATGTATTTTCGAAACTAATTTAGGAACGTTTAGCTGACCAATTAAACAACTCTGTTTAGCTTGATGGGTGGAGCAGTGTTATTATGACACGAAGCACGTATTCTGATCGTATAGTGATCATAAAAGGGGGAAACTCTAAGCATATTTTTTAGCAAAAGAGGGTTTCCCCTCTGATTTCTATTAAAGAAACCACCACGGAACCAACATGATCAATTAAACCCTAAGCATGATCAATTAAACCGTATTATGGCTGTGCCTTGGCAGATTTGAAGCTGCAAACCGGAGAAATGATATTTAGCATCCATTGTTTGCTTCAAACTAAGAACTAAATTCTAAGAGCTGAAAAGAAAGTAGAGTAACCAAGTTAAGATCTATTTTCTGGTTGAGATCAAAAAGTTGAGATCTGAAGTACCACCTCTCTTGCGGTGCCGTGTAGGCATCGGGGGTGCGATGGCTGTCGGTGGCGTTGAAGCAGATATACGATGGTAGACGGGTGCATCGGGGGATAAGCCCCGTTGCGGTGGAAGAGGAGGTCGTGTGAGTGGCACCGGCAAAGAGGACGACGGCGCCGATGAAGCGAGAGGACGCGATGCAAGGCTATTGGTCCGTCGCCGTGGATGAGAAACGTCCATCTCTAGCAGTGGAAGACACGGTCATGGTAGGCGCTCCGGCATGGTGGAGGACGGTGGCGATGGATGTGGTGGAGGACGGCGGCGATGGATGGGGTGGCCGACGGAGGCTGGTGTGGGGATGGGGTGTTCTAGCGCGGACGGCGTATGAATGGGAAAATGGAGGGAGAGGTACGGGGAACCATGTTTTTGGGACAGGCCTGTCTGAAATATGGGAAAGTTACGAACTTAGCCCCCGTTTAAAATTTTGACGTCTCGTCGGTTGCGAATCAGACGGTAATCTCGCATCTCGCCAATATTTGCCCAGAGCAATTTCGGGCGAGGAGAGGGTGGTTGGCGCCCATGGTTGGCGCCCACGGTGTATGAACGGGGCTGACAGGTAGGGCGGTTGTGTCACGTATGAGTGAAGTTACAAACCTGCCCCTATTGAAAATATTTGCCTACACCGACTTCGGCCGAGTCGAGTTTGTTTTGCCGCCCACCGTGTATGAATGGGGAATGGAGGGAGAAACAGAGGTCTTTCGGACGAGCTTGAATCAAATGAGTTTTGCCGCCCATGTTTGACGCCCACCGTGTCGGAATGGGCTCAGAGGCGGTCGTGTCACGTCTAATTGAAGTTACTAACCTACCCCTATTTAGAGCAGTGGAAATCGGGCTGATGGATTGTCCGTGCAATGGGTAGATAGTAATTTCCATCTCCCAAATACTTGGCTTCGGGCAGCCGACGTGGGAGTGGACATTTTGCTGCTTCTTTCGAATTTTGGGACAATAATCATCCGTGTTTACCTTGGCAACTAAATTTGAATCCATTTTGTATTCCTATATGAATCGTTATAAACCATTCTATGTGTTTTTATATATCTTCAAAAGGACGACAAAGATGTATTCCACTGTCATATATGAATATGGTTTACAAATGCCGATACTCAAATTCAGAAACTAGAATCCAGT
Source organism: Triticum urartu (assembly GCF_003073215.2). Taxonomy (NCBI): domain Eukaryota; kingdom Viridiplantae; phylum Streptophyta; class Magnoliopsida; order Poales; family Poaceae; genus Triticum; species Triticum urartu. Next base: position 369,746,306 of record NC_053024.1, read on the forward strand.
TTAAGGTGAATTCGAATATTTGGAACACTTCATGTCCAACTCAAATGTCACACGCAGCATAATGTGTACTCCCATTTAGATATGTACACAAGCGATGTATCAAGATTCAAATACCGAGTCAATCAACCAAGAATGTACAGAACTAACAGACATATAAACACTTATAGAGTATATGGATCAATTAATATCAACTAACATACATAAGCCAGGCCCCTGTTCTTTTTTTGGCTACAACAGCATCCTCTTTTTAGCCAGCATCTTGGCACTTTCCGATGCGTGCCACTTATGGTCCATCTATACTACTACTATTGCTGAATGCACATTCAGCCCGATTGGCATATTTGTAGGCCTGGCACAGCAATCCAAATGAAATGTCTCCGAGTCTTATCAATTAATACAGACTTGTGCTCAAATAAAATTACAAACCAAAAACAAAAAAAAACAATTATTACATGATCTCTAAAACAAATGGTTTGATTGATTACATGAACAGACAACACAAAGGTTATTCAACTATGGAAAGAACATTTCACCTATGATTTACCAAGTAGGAATTTAATTTCCTTTTTCCCTTCAGGACCTTAACAATCTGGTCAGTCTCATCTTGCTTCATTTTGAAATCCACCAAATAGTCTTGAGTACTGCTTGTGATTGTGATGTTTGCTTCCTCAACATGTCAACTTCATCTCTAAGTGCAGAAGCAGAATCTCTTTCTACCACTAGTTTAGCCTCTAGAGCATCAGCAGTTGGCAATTCATAATGCACGATTGGGCCGATGCCACTGTTGTGGGATGATGCAACGTCCATTGGGACCTTGCTCTTTGATCTTGGGCTAACCTATTTTGCCATTAAAGATCTGATTGGATTCAGAAAAGTTGAAGTTAGCAAAACATCTCAACTGGGAGTTATAATAGCAAACCAGTTAAACAAACAAGGAATTAAAGAGTTTCAATTGGATGCTGAAAAGTAGTTATTAACATCATTGTAACCCGCTGTTGCAGCAGCAAAGTAGTTAAACAAACAAGTAGATATTTAAGTTAAGGCAAACAGGTAATTCTTAACAGTAAGTATCAAACACATATATAGGCGCAGTCTACAATATGATTAACAGGCTGTGCCATTATGTAATCAGTAGCAAACTAAATTAAGCCAAGCAACATAATTGAACAATTTTGCAATAAGTGGCTAACTAAAATTCCAAGAAGCAGGTAACTGAACTTACGTTAGTTCTTTGTACAGCCACACTGCAACTTCTTTTTCGCTTACATGGTTGTACGAAGGAGTCCATGGCATCAATTGCTTGGATACGCAGTCCCAACACTTCTTCCTTCCCACACTGCATGGGTAGGTTGAATGGTTAATCTGGTAAGATGGTTCGTCCTTGATATGTTATATGAGGACATGTAGTCAGACTAGTTGTAGCCAAACACATCACACTGGCTTTTACTATATATTTCATGCGATTACTTTTGGCATATCGAGATCTAAGCAATCTACAATAGGATGAAAAGACTAGCATCCTTCACATTATTGGCGAACTCAGTTCATAGAAACAAGCAATTCAACCATTCTGTGGGTAAATCAAAAGCGCCACCGGAATATTTTTCACTATCCAATCATACACACAAAAAGGGGCGACGCCACCATAGGGGCTGGTATGGGCGGCCGCCTCAGGTGGCTGGAAAGTGTGCACCTAGTTTGAGTCGTCCAGGTTGGCCCATGCTAGTTTTGTTCGTCCCAACGCATGAGCAGGCAATGTAAAAAATGAAGAAAAATGTTTCAATTTGGATGGGCCAATAACATAAGTGCAAGGCAGGCCTTATAGCAGGCTCGCGGCCCAAACGAGCGCCTCCCATATCGATCGACAGCAGGAACATCCCAATTCATTCACTCCAGCCTCCAGTCTGGTTCACTCCTAACATAGCCACCGCTGGACAGACAGACACAGCACTTCCTCGCACCCTCGTTGGAGGGCGGTCGCCGGGCTTCAAGCGAACGGAAGGACAAGAAGATGAAGATCCAACCCTAGGTGTAGCCTGCGTGGGAGGCAGCGGCGGCAGCACGGGCATGGCATCGAGCTTGCACAAACGGACAGTCACAACTTGCAAGAGTAGCATGCGCAACGAGCAGGTACATCACATCCCTGATTATATCTAATTCAACTCTTCAGTTTCTGGCCAATAGTTAAACCTAACGGTGTTGCAAAACTTCTTGTATGTAGGGAATCTATGAGAAAATGAAACCAATTTCTACTTATTTTATAACTCCCCCAATCAATACTGAATTGACTAAATCTGATGTATCTAATCAAGTTTCCGGTGCAAACATACAAGATCATGTTGTTCTTGAGCCTGAAGTGTCTAATGAACAGACTGCTAATGAAGGATTTGATGCAAACATTTTACATGCTCCTGGTGATGAACATATAGTGTCGAATGAGGGATCTAATGCAAGCATTTTGCAAGCTCATTGAAGGATTTAGTGTCTAATGATGATCTACTATGTTGAGAGAGACAGAGATTTTGCAGGCATTGATGACAAGCAAATTATAGTGCATTTTCATAGCTTGAGGAAACGTCGAGGCCATCTACCAGAAAGTCCCCGTATCATGACAACATAGCATAAATACTTTTCTAATCTGTTGTTTGAAACTATTGGCATACTTGTGCAGGATAGATATATTGATATGCAGTTTGCGCACTGGTTATATGTGCAATTACACTTCGATATTTTCAGCCAGAGAACGAATAATTCAAGCAGGTACAGACCATGTTTGTAGTCCTTGTACACCATGTTGCATTTTGTGTTTTTTGGTTCTTGCATCATTTAGTGTTTATAATCTGAACTACTTTGGATCATTAGCTGGTTTTCAAAGTGCATGTAGCTTCACATTTCTCAAGTTATGTTGATTTCCGGAGTGCAAGTGCCTTCGTATTTTTTAAGTTAAATGTTCACCCCTGGTAACTTGAATTCGTGGATCAACCACTGCACACAAATCATACACGAATGCCAGTACGAATTAAATGAAATGCAGGGACTTACGCTAGCTCGTTGTACACGCTCACTGCAGCTCTGCTTGCGCTTGGGATGTTCCATGTACAAGTCCATGTTACCACTTGCTTGGATGTGCAGGCCTTGTACTCCTTGCATCCCCCTCTGCATTTTTGACACGGTGAATGGTTGATCAAATAAGAGGGATCGACCTTGATGTTGTACTGGAGGACATATACTTACAAGGTTACACGGGTGTGCAGGATGTGTACCAGATCCCGTAGCACCATCATGCTTCACTAAAAAATGGATTTGCTTGTTTCAGATGATATCTCCAGAAGAAATAAGAGTTAAAGTCAGATTTCATAGGCGTGTAAGCTAAGAGAGTAGTGAAAGGATATCCAAACATCGTCGGAATAGTGCACAAGGGAGTGATGTGTGGATACCTAGTTCGGGCCGGCGTTTGGGCATGCTCGCCTAGCTAGAGTGCGGGTCACTTCAAAGCCGTTGAGGGTGATGCGTTGGCATTGGCTGGCCGCGCACGGATGCAGATCTTGAGTGGCAGCAGAGCGCTACGATGTGGTGGACGAGACCGTTGGTGAAGCCCCAACGGCCTCGGGGGGCGGAGGTGCGACGATGTGCTCGGTGAAGTAGCCCCGGTGAGCTGGGAGACGGTTTCGGTGAAGCGCACCTGATGCGGTGGAACTCGGTGTTTATGAGGCATGTCGGTTGCAGCAGGCCAACGTTGTCGGTGGACCACCCGGTGCGGTGGACGAGGGCGTAGATGAGGTAGCTCCAGTGCGGTGGTGAAGCGCGACCGCCGTCTTCGTCGTCATTGTCCGGCATAGAGGTGGGGAATGGTGGGGAAATAGACGAAACGAGGGGCGATTCGAGGGTTGGCGGCGAATTAGGGAGTTGAGAAAAATCTGGGCGTGGAAGGGGACGATGGAGAAGAGAGATTTTGCAGGGCTGGAATTGGGGCCGCCAGATATTTCAATTCGAAACGTGGAAGCGTGAACTTATATTGTCGTCGTCCTTTTTTGGGGGGGAGGGGGGGTGGGTGGCTGGGTGCTACACGTTCGTCCGACACACGCGACCACCCCGACAGGACTATGCTTCGGTGCCTTAAGGCACCTGCCTTTATGTCCATGACATGTGGGCCCAACAGGTGACTGGCCCACATGTCAGTGACCCAAAGGCAGTTGCCTTTAAGGCACCGAAGCAGCGTCCACCCCGACACGACCCTGGTCTTCCTGGTGCGCCTACATTTGAGAATGCAAACGAATCTTCTTTCATTTGCAAACGAATCTGTATGTATTACCATGCCCATGTTTTCCTTGCAATAATTACTCATTCGAAACGAGATACTCCATCCATTCACTTTTGTAAGTCGTTTGAGACAACTTAAAATGAACTGTTTTGCACATTGTCTGAAATGTTTTCAAGTTCTTATAAAAGTGAACAGAGGGAGTACTATAAATTAATTAATGAGGAGTTATTTGAAGAAAAAAATCGAAACGGTACCCACGCTAACGTGGATTAGAGTGTGTGCCACATAATTAGTTATTTGAATTAGAGTGTGTGTGTGTCACGTAGTTAGTTATTTGAATTAGAGTGGGTGTCACGTAGTGATCTCCAATTCTAACGTGGATTTCGCATTTCACTGTATCCACGCTACTTTTTTAATACAAATTCATATGTATATGATGAACACCATAGTAGTGAGAAAACTTTTGGATGGATTCAAACATATGACCTACAAAATAGCACAACAAACTGAGTCAATGTCAACTTTTCGAAACTTAGTATGGCACGAATTCGAAATAATTACCCGTATGCCTGGTCCTCGGTTCAAATCTTACAATGTACACTGAATTGAAACATCGATATTAAGTCTCGTACTATGTACATTCAAATGTTGTTTTTAGCCCCCCTCCCCCGCACAAACGCTACATACTTCCTTTATCGGTCAATCTCCTCTCCTAACCACCTTACGAAGCTATCGTTTTCCAACACACATTCGTTCTTTCTCTCCATGTTTCGATCTCTAAGTCTCTCAACTACACAACCCCTTTTTCCACTGTTACCAAATGTATTTACCTCACACACCCGCCATTGCACCCCATGCCGAGCTCTCTCTCCCCTCTCCCTCTCACCCTCTCGCGCTAAATACATGCATTGCCTATCTAGCCCCCCCAACCTCTCGTGCGCACGCACGCACGTTGTATATCTAGGTCACTCCCTCGAGACTGTCTCACTCTTTCTTCCGCACGGCGGGCCACACTCGCTCAATCTCGCTCTCTTTATCTGAGTCTCTTTTAACCTCGTTTTCTTTCACACACAAATGATATATCTCCCTGTTCGGGCCTCGATCGACACACTCTATACTCTGTCACGTAGATTGTCTATCTAGGTCAGTCCATCCAAGCCGCTGCCACTCTTTCGACATCATGGTGGGCCACGCTCACTCAATCTCTCTCTCTCTCTTCGTATGTCTCGATTGACCTCGCTCTTTCTCGGACAAAAACAATATATCACCATGTTTGAGCCCAATTCGACCTATTCACATTGTATACTCTCTCAAGCACATCGTCTATCTAGGTCACTCTCTCCAACCCGTTTCACTCTTTCGATCACACGGCGACCCTATGTGATCGGTTGACCTTGCTTCCTCCCACGCACAAAATATATCTACACGTTTGTGACTGGATCATCTCTCAAGCTCTATCTTACAGCCCTCACCCTTGCCAAAAAGCTCAATCGGACAATATCTCTCCAGAGCATATATATTTGTCCAATGAATGTCGGACCACACTCACTTTGTCTCTCTATCTATATGTCTCTCGATTGACCCCGCTTTCTCACACCGTATCTTCCACGCGTTGAAGCTACTACCTCTCCATCCCTCGCAAAGTCGGAGCTATTTACATTGCGAGGGGAACTCCAACCTTGGATTAATTTGTGTAGGCATTTATTCCGGTCGGTTTAGATTATATTTTCGTAGCATTCAGCCCACAACTACACCAAACACCGTTGCAACCCACGCAACTCCCCTAGTTGATTTCCCTCTAGCTCGGTCATCGCTCTCCCGCACGTCCTTTCTTGCCTTCAACGTCGCACCATGGTATTATTGAAAAACCTATGTTGTTCTCTTTAATTATTACAAATAAGGTACAAAACTACACATCGATAGTCCACTTGGAATGGAACAAATTTCGACCCACAAATTAAAGTGCTACAAACTACACACCGAGGGGCCCACATGTCATGAAACAAATTTGGACCCATATACAAATTAAAAATAAAGGACGAGGATTGAACATGCGACCGGGCCTTCAAGCCGCACGTCAATAGGCAACATACATAGAATAGCAATGTTTGTTGTACCCCCTTTGTTCACATAATGTTTTTATATTACCACAGCCTAATTAATGGATAACATGTAATATTATTTTTAGTACTATTCGCCTTCACTTACTGGTGGGGTCCATGTGTGATATCTCTCTCTCCTCCCCTTCTGCATTTAGATGCACGGGCAAACAGGAAGAACTCACGGGCGATGTTGCCGTTGACCATATCTGGACGCGTTCACAAGTCACAGCACTAGTTTCACGTACTAGCAGCACTAGTCAGTGTGTACATGCAATGCACGTTAATTTGGAAGTATATTAAGTGCATGCGGATATTAACTACTAGGATATTATTTGCGTGTTGTCATGTGATTAGCATTATTTTTGGCATGAAATTAACTGCACGCTAAATGTGTTGAGCACTCGACATTGAAGCAGTCTAAGTCGTTGGATGACAAGGAATACATGTGGCTTGATGACGTTTTATATTTAATTTGATACGGCTCTAGCAGAACATTCAATCGATCAAACCATACATTTCGTTCAGTCTGACTCCGACTTTAAATTATACGACAATAGATATAAAATAAACGGAAATGATAAATGTTCGGATTTTAAGCATGGCAATCCAAACGTTTTTCATGGCAAATTTAGATTACGTGCGGCGGCGGGGGCATCTCGCAGTGGGAAGCGGCTCCTTTGTCGTGCTCTATGTGTCGTCGGGCCACTGACCGACACCGACGGCGGCGTCTTGCGCCGTTGTTGGCGTTCTCCTGGACGTTGGCCTAGCTTCAAGGAAGGCCAAAATGTTCTGGACTTCAGAGCGAGTCAACTGGCGGGAGGAGGTGACTGGTGTTGGTGCAAGGAAACGGTCGACGGCGGCCATCCATGCCGCTGAGGGGGGCACTGGCACCCGCGTGGGGACAGGCGCTGTCAATGGCGCGGCGGAGACATTCGTGTGCACGGGCACCGGTACGGGCGCGCACGTCAGTGCACGCGCAGGCGCATGCGCTGGCAGGTGCACGGGCACTGGTATGGGTGTGCGCGTCAGTGCACGCGCAGGCGCATGCGCTGGCAGGTGCACGGGCGTGTGAAAGTCGGCGGGGACCTCGTGGAACCCTGTGGGATCAAGCTTAGCGACAATGTGCGGCTCCCAGCCCATCAATGCCACGGGGATGGGTGCTGGCGCAGTCGGGGCGAAGGGAGCCAGAACGGGAGTGGGGACAGGCGCGGCGTCTTCCTGCAAGGCCAGCTCAAGCTCGTCCCAAAGCGCCTTATGTTCTTGAGACTCCGGCTGGGTGTCTTCCTCGGGAAACTAGAACACTAAGGGCAGGCCATCGTGATGCGGCATGGCGTACGTTTAGGTCAGGCTAGTTGGAGGTAGACGACAGGAGAATCGGAGAGGAAGAGAGAGGATTGTAGCGATACTGGGTAGTGCGGGGTTGATTTGAAACTGCGGCGCCGGCGACATTAAAAGTGAGAGCAGTTGGGACGACGGTGGGCGGCGGAGCCTGGTCAAAGGGCTTGCCTCCCGGTGAGCCTACACAGCGGTCTGCTCGCACGCCTCCCTGACAGCCGGCGCAGCGGTCTGCTCACACGCCTCCCGTCGACTCACACGTTTGCTCGGACGGCACCTACCGATGAGAAGCGGGGACTCGTGGCGGCACGTAAATGCCCACGGTTTCAATAGTGAAAGTGTTCGCCTTAACGTGACAGGTCTTTGTTCCAAAATACCTTGGCTCTTCATTTCTGCAACTTGTCATAAGCAGCTTGTCTCAAATTTAAGAAAAATCTTACGAAGTAATATTTGTGCCATATCACGTGACCATGCTTAGTTTCAAGAATTTATGCTCACTTTTGGATTTTCTGAAATTTAAGATCCAGGATTCGAAACAATATCATAACCTGCATCATGCAATAAATTTTCAAGCCGTACATCTATCCTGTTGTATTTCTTAAGAAAGGATTTGGTCAAACATTTTGCTTAGTTAGACTTCAAACAAGTTATATATGCAGAGTAAAAGGATAATCCCTCCGTACCAGTGCATTGCCGGATATATTAACTCAAGTACTAGGCACGAACAAACGGGCTCAATTATGTGCTCATCCTGGTGTAGTAGTAGTAGTACTAGGCAATGCAGTTGACGGGTGACCTTGACGAGAGGCGACCGAGGGAATTGAACCGTGCTCGGCACGGTAGGTAATGTTGTCTAGTTACTAAAGCATCCCTCCATTGTTCATCGATAGTCATTATGGACCGGGGACATGAGGGGAATTTCCTAGGGCTAGAATTCTGGCCTCCAGATATTTCGACTTGAAACACTGAGGCTCGACTGGTTGGGGTTGCCTAATGTGCGTACCACGCACGCCACCGAAGGACATGAGCCCGGTTTTTTTAGGATCAACACGAGCCAAGGTCTGGCTGGTACGCTGTTGAGTCCTACCATTCGAGAATACGAAAGGAACCTTTTAAATTGCCGAAGAAATCTGTGTGTATTACAATACCCGTATTTTCCTTGCAAATACTAATCTCAACGTGGTAATTGATTTATGACGAGTTGTTGAATTAGAGTGAGTTTGTGATATAGTGATCTCAACGTGGATTTCACATTTCATGGTATCCCTAGTAAGTTTTCCAATGCAAATTCAAATTTAAAAGATGAACAATATGGAGGTGAGAAAACTTTGTATGTATCAAGCATATGACCACACACACACACAGACACACACGCACGAACACAACAATAATCCAATAAGTATAGTGCATCTATTTTTCCAAACCATGCATGTATGACACGAATTCAAAAATACTCCTTCTATTCCTAAATATTAATCTTTTAGAGAGTTCAACAAGTGACTACATACGGAGCAAAATGAGGGAATCTAGACTCTAAAATATGTCTATATACATCCGTATGTGCCAGTCCATTTGAAGCCTCTAAAAAGACTAAGATTTAGGAACGAAGGGAGTAAAATGTAAGACATCCATGGTCCTCAGTTCAATATTTAAAATGAACATGAAACTGAAACATGAATATTAAGTCTAGTACTACAGTACATGCAAATGTTGTGTTTAGGCGGAGCTATGATTGTCGGGGGTCAACCCCTCGACCTTAGATAAAATTGTGGAGCTCTGTTTAGGGTTGTTTAGATTATTTATATTTGTCCCTACCCTCCCAACCACCGATTGGTTGTGCACCCCCCACCCCTCCTCCCCGGGAGAATATCATGTGCCCCCATACCTTAGATGATATATGCCGATACGAGTTGCTTGGAGCATGTAGATCTGAGATATAGCAGCTCACATGATGTGTCTTAATATTTTTGCAGGAAACCTTGATGAGTTTGAGAATTGCACACAATTTGTACAAAAACTACTTAGATGCCCTTTGATCCCATATCCAATGACCTCGAAGCTCGTATCACCGTAGCATCTAAGATGAAGGAGGACATCATATTCTCCTGTATGTAAGAATATCATGTGCTAGCACACCTTAGATGCTTTGGTGATACAAGCTCTTTGGAGGCGTTGGATTTGTGACCCAACACCTCCTCGGTGGTTCGAATGTTTTTTTGCAGAAAAGCCCCAAAAGAGTTCGGCCACTGCTTACAAGCACAAAGACTGCTCAGATGCCATTGGATCTCAGATCAAACGACCTCCAAGCCCGTATCACCATAGCAAGCTGCGATAGCACCTTACGTTTTCTCGCACGGGAGAATATGAGGTGCTCCCGCATCGTAGATTCTGTGGTGATACGAGTTCACTGAGATTTAATGGCCCACAGTAGGAGGTTTGAATTTTTTGCAATATACGGCTGATAGAGTTTGGGAAATGTGCAGAAAGTACAAGTACTACGCATGTGCCATCTGATCACTGATCATACGACCTAGATGCTCATATCGCCGTAGCGGGTAATTAAGCTACGGGGAGCACCTAATATGAGCACCGGGGAGCCGTTGGATCGAAGATGCAGCGGCACACACGAGGCCTGAATGTTTTATTTGCAAAAAAACCTTTGGAGAGTTTGGAAATTGCGCATAATTACAAAGACTACTCCCAAGCCATTGGATCTCACTTCCAGCGATGTAAAAACTCGTATCACCATAGTATCTAAGCTGCGGGGTGGATGTGATATTCTATGCCGCTGTCATTTTTGTTCGTAAACTTGCAAAAAACGTGTAACTCGTGTCGTTACTTGTCTAACCACGCAAAGTGTTTGTTCAAAAAAACCATCCTACACTGAAATATTGGAACAACACACGGGGGCCCCACTTGCCATTAATCAAATTTGGACCTAAAACTAACAAATCTGAAAGACGAGATTCGAACTGGCAACCTGGACTACAAAGTGTAAGTCGATAGCCTGAAAAAACGAACGGTTGTTGGCTTTGTCCCATAATTTGATTTTATATAGTACTTGCGTTGAGTAGAGTAGAGGGAGTGCCTCGTCAACACGTGCATGACCATTGTCTCACTTACTGGTCGGTCCCAGGTCTGTGATCTCAATCTCTCTTCTCTCCATTGTCTAACCTTTGCACGAGCACACACAAAGAGCGGCGCTAGCTTGCCGTGGTGTTATTACAACTAAAAAAAGCATGGAAAATAGAAGAATCGCCTAGAACAAGAGAAGATGTGGCTGGTCGAGACGGAGCTAACCACATCTATCCTCTGTGCCACGTTTGCATGATGAAGCTGTGTGGCTAGTGGGGTGTTTTCGACCGACTGGCTGGGTCCCGAGGTCGAACCATAGGTACTACGTCTGATACAGTACATTTTTACACGCAAATTTTTCCTCCGTGTCAAGACGTGGCACACCCTACCGCGCGGTTTCAGGGTACTCCCAGGTGGTGCACGCATATATTCTTCCTGATGTGGGACGCCATAGCACGCGTTTTCTGGGTCCTCCTCGGTCGTAGCGCCGAAGCAAGTAAATGAGTCATCAAATCACGAAAGACCACCTTTCTCGCCGAGTACATCAGTGAAGCACGGCGGCTAGCTAGTTGGGCTAGTTCGACCGATTTGCTAGACCGCCGCCACATTTTTTTCACCCCTTTTTTATCTACTTTCCGGCAGGTAAATTTAAATATCCACCGCGGCATTGCTCTAGTGTTTGGGTGCAGCGGGATTTTTAATTTTTTGATTGACAGGAGCAGGCACAGCAGGATTTTTAATTTTTTGATTGACGGGAGCAAGCGCGGCAGCAATTAGTCACGATGACTCCGCCTGTAAAAACCCACTGCTCCTATGTTACATATAGGAGTAGTTGACATGCGCACAACATCATTTGTTATCGTCATATCTTACTACACTAGCAACAAGATTGTGTAGTACTGACATATGAACCACTGCACATGCCTAGTAGTAGGAGCACTGTGTATGTTCAAGTGGCTGCCGTGTTTCGCACTCCTCCGTTGTAAGAGTGGAAACGCTTGCTGTAATCATTTTTTCTTCAAAAAAACAGTGGACATGCTCTACCGTGCGGATCCTCCTCCAGCCATGCACTAAATTACTCACTTTCGCCGACGTGTGGGACAGCCAGCACCTGGGTCCACCAGCCATGCACTAAATTACTCCGTAGTAGAGTGATGGTAGACTACCCCAATCGAACCGCCGCAGTAATGCCCAATGAGCCGTCAAATCACAAAACCCCCTCCTTTCCAGCAGTAAGTTGGATGGACGAAGCAACCATCATTTCACTCTTCTCTCTTAGCTTCCTCTCTTGAAGAAAACCCCCACTCGCTTCGCTTCTCCCTCATCTCGTTCCTCCTTTCACTCTTCTCTCTTAGATTCCTCTCTTGGATGGACGCCGGAGCACCGGCCGACGTGATGTCTATGGCTCTGGCCAAAACCGTCGAGGCTCATGGTACGAATAAGCGCAAGCACCTCGCCGAGACTACCGCAGACAAGCTCAAAGCCATCGCCCTATCCAAGCCCCCCTCTCTGGGATCCCTCATTAAGCAAGTCCAGGTAATGTCTCTTGTTGATGATCTTTTTCTCGATCTTGATCGTGTTTTTTCATCTAACACGCAGTACTAGTACTGCTAGTACAACTTTTTGGGTGATCTTGCATGTGATTTTAGTGTGCCAAATGACGGTTCTAAATTCCTCTTTTGACCAAAACATGCGAGAGGTTGACACTGATTTCTTATAGATTACTTTCAACTACTCCCTCTATCCCAAATTTCTTGTCTTAGATTTGTCTAGATACGGATGTATCTAATACTAAAATGTGACTTGATACATCCGTATCTAGACAAATCTAAGACAAGAATTTTGGGACGGAGGGAGTACTTTATGAACATCAATGCTACCTTTTAAGAGGGTATATTTGCCTCAGTAACTTGTGTTATGGATATTGCATGTAATCCCTCTACTCTCATGCCTTTGAAGACATGTTCTAGTGTCTTTGTTCATTCATTTCTGTGCGTATATGTAGTCATATATGGAGTATAATATCGAAAATCATCTTATATTTCTGAACGGAGGTAGTAACAAAATATGGTTTCTGTTTGAATTAGAACCAGGTCCGCGGTGGAGATGAAGTTATCAAAGTCATGCCATGTGAACTGGAAGACCTGATGATGAGTTCTACTGCTGAACTATCCAGCTGTTGTGTCCTTGTCGCCACGTGTCCTGAACTAGTGTTTTCCTGTAGCATTGTTGTCAGGCGTGTTCTCGAGGTTGTACTTGACCACAACAATTTCCTGGCTGTGCCTTCGGTTATGAAGGGTGTGGTTCTTGTAAAGCTTCCCAACAAATCTGATGCGGCATGTCTTCATCATCATGTTTATGAGTGGAAAGACCACTCTGTTAGGTTCTCCAAGGTTGACAAGATGGTGATGGTGCATGTAGACATCTCACACGAAGTCCATGGCCTAGTCAGTTATGCGGGGTTCATCCCATTGGTCGGTGGCAAGAAATAGTCTGCAGAGTTTAGTTAGTGCAACTTTGCTTGTCTGTAGTAAGTACTATTGTTCAGTACTTGATTTGTGTTTGTGAACCCTGTATTGTTTATTAGTACTGCCACTTTTGGTGTGTAGTCAGTCCTGAGAACAGTCTATGTTAATGTGTGTCCACTCAATTCAGTCTGTATATTTTGAAGTATCCAGATCATATTTTATGTGAGGATGGTTTATCAATTATGGTTACACTCCAATATCTGTATGCATTGTAGGGTTTATCGCACCCACCAGGATTTCCAGTCCCATGGATGTTCGGTCCATACGATATGTCACGACCTTTGGACTGTCCTGCTTGTGGGAGTAGGCGGGGCCCCTGCATGCCACGCGTAGTTGGACGATCAATCTTCTCTTTAGTACTTCAACATAGTGATTTCCTGGTAAGGATTCACTCGTGTCACATCAAGTAAATCTTATTGATTTATTGTCTAAACCTTCTTGATTTAATGTCATGTTTTCTTTCTTTTCCTGCAATTTTATGATGTAGGTTTTGCCATGTGACATTCATCACAGAATAAACCGTTTGGTTTGCTCTACGATGGCTATTTTTGCAGGTTTCACTTTGTCAGGACCCCGATTCCAAATCACATCGATCTAGCCGGTAACACCTCATATCACATTGCGGTCTCACGCACGGTATCCCACGGGTGTCACCTTACCATGGCCCGGGACCGTTTGCGCCTTTTGGCTCACGTATATGATAGTGTCGCTAGCATCCATATGACAGAGAACCCGGGCCGACATGGCTAGTCGTGAACCCAAAGCGGCATAGACCTATGGAGACAGGCATACATGAATCACATCGAGCATGTCGGTCATCAGCGAGTGAATCCGGGCTGTAGCACTGGGCTAACAGGACTCCGGGGAACCCGGGCTGTAGCAGGCTAGGTAGGACTCCGGATGTCACCGCGTGACATTTCCCCGAAGGGACAGACATAGGAACGAAGTGAAACACATGCCGGCCAGTCAAGTGTCCTGAACAGTAGTGCTGGGCTAGCAGGACTCCGGTGAACTGGGCTGTAGCGGACTACTATGGCTCGAGGAACAATAGACTACATTTCCCCATAAGAAAGGCTGCCAAGGATAAACAACTAGATTGTCGGATCCCACTCATACCAAGCATTTCAATCATACACACAATATGCCCGATATGAGTACATACAACATGGCATCACAACAAAACTCTACAACTCAAGTACTTTATTTAAAGGCTCCAGAGAGCCATACATAACATGTTCATACAGATAGGGGTCACATGACCCGACACTCAAGTCATACAATCATACAAGCACAAGCGGAAGTAAATGGTCTGAGTACAGACACTAGAAAGCAAGAAGGCTTCCGAAGCCTGTCTATCTACATAGGGCCCTCCATGGCCAGGATCACCACCTGGGTGGCTAGTCACTCGTCGACGTCAAGGTCTACGTAGAACCCATCGGAGAGGGCGGTGTTATTGTCTGAAAACAGTAATTAAGCAAACATGAGTACAAAGGTACTCAGCAAGTCTTACAACAGAACCTACCATACATGCTCATTCTCAAGAAGGTGGAGGGGTTATTGCAGCAAGCCAGCTTTGACTCTTGGCTAAGCTATCCTACGGAACTCCACTAGTAAAATAGTTTTTGCACACGAGTCCACTACTCACCAACACAATACTCCATCGGGGATCCTCCCTCGACATCCTACAAGAGGGCCATCCTCGGTACTCACACTTATCTTGAGTCTTTTAGTAGTATCCATTAACTTGTCTATGAACTGTATAGGCAACCAAGTAGTCCTTTACCGCAGACGCGGCTATTCAAATAGTTTTATACCCTACAGGGGTGTACTTCTTCATACACGCTTTCACCACTTACCGCCGTTTACACGACATGTACTCGGCAACCTTCAAGCGGAGGCCCAACGAGGGTGTCGGCCACAGCCTACCTAAACACTCAAGTCTCTAGTCCAGGTTCATCGCCTATCTAGGTTCCATCCGTAGGGAGTCCGGCCGAGGTTTCCACATACGGCCCCGAACGATGTGAACAGGGTTCCCGAGACACCAAACGGGTGACTCGGTACACCATGCCACGGTGTATCTACCGCAACATAGCCCACCCCTAGGGTCAGCGCTACGCACGACCACCAACACATAACCTACAAACACCAGAAACTATTTGCAACTCCTGGACAGAGTACTAGGGTGATTAAGAAGCCGAGAGGGTCCATTGGTTTCGGGCCCAATGTACGGTAGTAACTGCATCTTAAATCACACATACAGATCTCAATTCTTATTCTTATGGACGGTCTCAATGAAACAACCCACCATGTACTCCTACATGGCCTCTCATCGATACCTTTACCAAAACATGTTCAACACATCCCTCACATTACCGACATACATTTCACTCTAGCCCATCACCCAGATGAACCAGACCTGACACAACTCTAAGCATAGCAGGCATAGCAAGGTAGGAATCACATACATGGCTCAATCAACTCCTACACATGCTAGTGGGTTTCATCTAGTTACTGTGGCAATGACAGGTCATGCAGAGGATAAGGGTTCAACTACCGTAGCACACAGCAGTTTGAATCGCGTTGTCTTAATGCAGTAAACAAGAGCAGAAGCGAGAACATGGGTTTGTATCGGAATGATCAATGGGTTGCTTGCCTGTTGTAGAGGTAGTAGGGTACTGCCCTTCAGACGGATACTCGGGGTTATCCTCGGAGGCAGAACCTACCACGAAAGACACACCGAACATAATCAACACATGGCAATATGCAACAATATGATGCATGCTATGACATGGCAAGATGAAAGTGTCTTGGCCTAATGCAAGCTAAAACAGAAGGGGATGAACTCATTTGAATCAAAGATTCAAATATTAGCTCATTAAACATGGCCTTATTAGTGCATTACCTTATTCTGCTTAAACAGCAAGGTTAACTTGTTTTGTCATGCATGAAACCATTACAGATGGATAGATTGAATTTTTCTGATCATTTTTCATATATAAATCTTTGCATTTGGAGCTATGGTTGATTTTCTATGATTTTTAGAAGTTTTGGCTATTTTCTGGAATTTCCTATTAAAGAATAAATCCAGTAATTGAATTAATGCGTCAGCATGACATAGGTGTGACGTCAGCGGGTCAACTGGGTCGGCCAGGTCAAACCTGACTGGTGGGCCCTGTCTGTCAGTGTCACAACTAATTAACAGAATTATGTTAGTGCTAATTGACTGTCAGTGGGGCCTGGGCCCACATGTCAGTGACTAAACTAATTAAAATTAGTTAAAACTAATCTTAAACTGATTAGCAGACCGGCCCCACCTGTCATAGACTCAGGGGGTCTACCTGGGCCCACACGGGGGTCAAACAGGGTCAACTCGCCGGCGGCTTGACGCCGGCGACGACAGACGCGGCGGAGGGGCTCGGGTTTGCGTCTCCGGCGACCAAATCGACGGCGGAGAGCAGCTACGTGACGCGGGGAGCGAGCCGCATTTTTGGTGGAGAAAGTGGAGCTCGGGGAGGCCGGGAACGACGCCGGCGACGACCTTGGCGGTCGCCGGAGTTCGGGCAGGATGAAACCCGAGGCTACGGGGCACGGCGAGGCGCGGGGACTGGTGCGTTAGGCTCCTGGGAGTGCGTGGAGGACGAAGGCGTGCTCGGTGGCGTCCCAACGTGGCTATGGCCACGACGGCGACGTGCGGCGGCGGCGAGCTTCGGCTTCGATGGCAGAGGGGGGTTAGGGACGCGGACGAGCGCGGGAGAGGGGGAAACGGTGGCGGAGCTCAGAGCGGTATGCAGGGGAGCGAACGGCGAGCTCGGGGAAGGGCTGGAGCGAGCGGGGCGGCGAAGGGCTCCGGTGGCCGGAGTTGAGGACGAGCTCGGTGCAGCTCCCGGGGGCGAAGCGAGCGCTCGGGCTCGGCCTACTTGATGTAGTCGACGACGGTAGAGCTTCCTGGCATGACGGGGCAACGAATGGACGGCGGTTGCTGCGGTGAAGCTTGTCAGCGGCGACGGCTGCGCTCGGCAGGAAGATGGGGAGAGAGCCAGAGAGGGGAGAGAGGCCACGGGGGAGAGTGGGAAGAAAGGAGGGAGACGTGGGGGTCGGCGTGGCACTCGTAGGACGCCTCCAGGGCATCGGCGGAAGCAGGAGGTGGCCGGCGTGTGGCCGCGGGCGCCGGCCACGCGCTCCTCGTCCTCCTGGCGAGAGGAGGGAGGACGACTGGCAAAGCGCCAGTCGACTGGGCCGAGCCAGGTGGGCTGGTGGGCTGCGCCTGGTAAGTTTCTCTCTCTCTCTCCTTTTTTTTTCTGTTTTTTTATTTATTTATTATTTCTGTAACTTCAGGGCTTTATTAAAAATACCAGGGCATTACCATAAATCATAAAATTAATCATGGCCACTGCTTAGAATATATCCAACAGCAAACATTTTAGTTTATGATTATTTGAGCATTTAAAATATTTTATAGCATTTAAATGCCCAAATGCAAATACCATAAGGATTAATCCAATGACCTTTGATGTCCTAGAAAAATGTGCACCATTTTTGTCAAAGGTTTTAACCCAAAACAAAAAGGGTGGGCTTTTTAGAAGGGCATTTCAGGTTCATTGGTAAAGTTTTTAGTAAACCCTAGTTGTTCCAGGGGGGTGCTGGGGGTTCTGTCATCCCCATTTCAAATTTAAAAGGAATTTAAACATGATGCACACTCTAATGCTTGAACTAAGGGTGTGACAAAACTCACCCCCACTCAAAAGAATCTCATCCCGAGATTTAGGATCCTCCGGAAAGAAGGTGGGGTACTCGAGTCGAAGACGATCCTCCCTTTCCCAAGTGGCTTCTTTCTCGGAATGGTGTGACCATTGAACCTTGAGAAACTTGATATTATGACGTCGAGTGGTACGCTCGGCTTGATCAAGGATACGAACGGGATATTCCCGATATGAGAGGTTATCTTGTAGATCAAGCGTCTTGTGGTCCACTCCACGGATAGGATCCGCGAAGCAACGCCTGAGTTGAGAAACCTGGAAGACATTGTGAACTCTGGAAAGATGCGAAGGTAGTTCCAATTGGTAGGCAACTTCTCCTCATTTGGCAAGAATGCGAAAAGGTCCAATGTAATGAGGAGCCAATTTGCCTTTGATACCGAAACGATGGGTTCCCTTTAACGGAGTAACCCGAAGGTAGGCCTTCTCGCCGACTTCATAAGTCATAGGCTTATGTTTACGATCATATTGAATCTTTTGACGAGATTGGGCTGTTTTCAATTTCTCACAAATAACGTGAACCTGTTCTTCTGCTTCCTGAATCATATCCGGGCCAAAGAGTTGTCTTTCCCCGGTTTCTGACCAGTTAACAGGCGTTCGACATTTTCGTCCATAGAGAACTTCGAAAGGAGCCTTGCCCAAGCTAGCTTGATGACTATTGTTGTAAGCAAACTCCGCGAATGGAGGGCATTTCTCCCAAACCATTCCAAATGAGATGACAGAGGCTCAGAGCATATCTTCCAGAATTTGATTGACTCGTTCTACTTGACCACTTGATTGAGGGTGGAAGGCGGTGCTAAAAGAGAGACGAGTTCCCATAGCATTTTGGAAACTTTCCCAAAATCGAGAGGTGAAGAGACTCCCATGGTCTGAGTTAATTTCCAATGGAACACCATGAAGAGACACTATTCGGGAGATGTATAAATCGACTAGCTGGCTAGCGGTGATACTCTCACGAACAGGTAGAAAGTGGGCTACTTTGGAAAGTCGGTCGATCACGACGAAGATGGCATTATTCCCTCTCTTGGTCCTAGGAAACCTAGGGATGAAATCCATACTGATTTTATCCCATTTCCACTCAGGAATAGCCAAAGGTTGAAGGGTGCCAGCAGGCAGTTGATGATCTGCCTTAACACGACGACAAACGTCGCAATTAGCAATGTATTGAGCGATTTCTCTCTTCATCCTAGTCCACCAAAACCTCTGGCATAGGTCTTGATACATTTTAGTACTACCGGGATGAATGGTGAGAGGGGATTCATGAGCTTCCTTAAGGATCAGCCGCCTCAGGTTTCGTGCCTTTGGAACCACTAGGCGATTTCCAAAGTATATGACACCTTGATCATCAATGGAGAAACAACTCGCGACTCCTTTCTTAATGCTTCTCTTAATATGGGAGATTCCCGGATCTACCTTCTGTGCCTTGATGATCTGATCCGTAAGGGTAGGTTTCGCCACCAGGGTGGATAGGAATCCTCGAGGAACAATGTGAAGATTAAGCTTACGAAATTCCTCATGGAGAAGTGGTTGACTTTGTTGTAACATCAGATTGTTACAATAGGACTTACGACTTAGTGCATCAGCCATGACATTGGCTTTGCCCGGGGTGTAAGTTATTCCTAAGTCGTAATCCGAGATCAACTCGACCCAACGTCTTTGCCTGAGATTCAAATCTGGTTGGGTGAAGATATATTTCAAACTTTGGTGATCGATGAAGATCTCGCAACGATTACCGAGGAGGTAATGTCGCCAAGTTTTAAGTGCATGGACTACAGCTGCAAGCTCTAGATCATGTGTGGGATAATTTTCCTCATGTGGGTGTAATTGCCGTGAAGCATAGGCAATTACCTGACGATCTTGCATGAGTATGCAACCTAGTCCTTGTCGCGAGGCGTCGCAATAGATAATAAAGTCCTTGGAGAAATCTAGTGGTACCAGTATGGGAGCAGATGTCAGGCGTCTTTTCAGTTCCTGAAAGCTGAACTCGCACTGTGGAGTCCACTCAAACTTTTTATCTTTCTTGAGGAGGTCAGTTAGAGGTTTAGCAACCTTGGAGAAATTCTCGACGAAGCGGCGGCAACAGCTCGCTAAGCCAAGGAAGCTCCGAACTTGCTTGACTGTCTCAGGTGGAGTCCAATCAAGGACGGCTTGAACTCGCTCGGGATTGACAGCAATACCCTTACCAGAGATTACATGGCCTAGATAGGTCACTTCTGGCAACCAAAATTCACACTTGGAGAATTTGGCATAAAGGCGATGCTCTCGAAGTTTCATCAATACCAGCCTTAGATGTTCAGCATGTTCCTCTTCATTCTTGGAGTAGATGAGTATGTCATCGAGGTATACTACGACGAATTTATCCAATTACTCCATGAAGACCGAGTTCATTAACCGGGAGAAGGTGGCTGGGGCATTGGTTAAACCGAAGGACATAACGGTATATTCGTATTGGCCATAACGATTAACAAAGGCCATTTTGGGAATGTCCCTGTTTCTGATTTTGATTTGATGGTAGCCCAACCTCAAATCCATCTTGGAAAAGACTGAGGATCCAGCGAGCTGATCATACAGATCGTTGATCCTGGGAAGCGGATACTTGTTCTTGATAGTGACCAGGTTGACAGGTCGGTAATCTACAACCATTCGATCCGTTCCATCCTTCTTCTTGACGAAGAGGACGGGGCAAGCCCAAGGAGAGGAACTAGGACGGATGAAACCCTTTTTCAAGGACTCATCGAGTTGGTTCTTAAGCTTAGCTAGTTCTAAGGGTGCCATCTTGTAGGGTCTTCTAGAAATTGGAACGGTTCCTGGAACAAGGTCTATCACAAACTCGACATCCCTGTCAGGTGGAACACCTGGCAGTTCTTCTGGAAAGACATCCGGAAAGTCTCGGACTACCGGAACATCTCCAAGGTCTGGAAGGGGGTTGGCATTTAGGGAGTAAAGTTGGCGCTTGGCCACTCGAGTTAAGACATTGACTGTCTTGCCTGATGAATGAGTAAGTTGAACGGTTCTAGTGGCACAATCAATCTTAGCATAATGAGCTGACATCCAGTCCATACCCAAGATGATGTTTATGTCCGAGGACTTGAGAGCTATTAAGGATGCAAGGAAGACAAGTCTATCGACAAGAATTTCGTTCCCATGGCTTACTCTAGAAGTTTGCCATTTGGAACCCAGAGTTTGAATTACCATGGAAGTGGGCATGTCACAGAATGTCGTGTTATGCAATCGAGCATAGTTCTCGGATATGAATGAATGAGATGCTCTAGTATCAAAAAGAATAGATGTCGGATGGCAGTTAACAAGGAGCGTACCAAGGACGACATTAGGATCCTCATGAGCCTCCTCGGCTGAAACATAGTTGACATGGCCACGTGTAGTAGTGACCGGCTTGGCGTAGAATGTCTTTTCCGCGGGCTTACCACGGCCAACGGACTTTCCAGTTTGATTGGGGTTGTTGTTCTGGGGACACTCTCGGCTATAGTGACCCGGCTCTCCACACTTGAAACACGTCACCACATTGGGGCGTGGAGCAGCATTAGCGGCGGGGCCACCATCGGGCTTGGGTGGTGCAATCTGCTGGTTGGGACGAGGCGCCTCATAGGATGGCCTTGGAATGAACCTGGGTGGCAGTGCCGTGCTTGGGATCCACACCCGGCGCTTCTGAGCTCCAGAGCCGGATGAAGATCCAAAATCACGTGAGTGCTGGCGTGAAGCGTCATAATCAGTCTGGCCTGTCTCAGCACTGATGGCTTTATTGACCAACTTCTGAAAGGAGGTGCACTCGTGCAGACGAAGATCGCGGCGAAGCTCAGAGCTGAGTCCCTTGGGGAACCTTGCCTGCTTCTTAGCGTCGGTAGATACTTCTTCAGGAGCATATCGTGCCAGATTCCCAAATTCACGACTATATGCATCCACAGTCAGTCTTCCTTGGGTGAAATTGCAGAACTCTTCCCTCTTGCGATCCATGAGACCTTCCGGAATGTGATGCTCACGGAAATCCTCACTAAATTCAGCCCAAGTAGTGATTTGGCCGACCGGGCGCATAGCTTCAAAATTTTCCCACCAGAGGCTAGCAGGGCCTTCTAGGTGATAGGCAGCATAAGTAACCTTGTCGGCTTCGGATACGTTGGCAGAACATAGCTTGTGGGTGATGCTGCGAAGCTAGTCATCCGCGTCGAGGGGCTCGACGGAATGGTTAAACTTTGGTGGATACAGCTTGATAAAGTCATTGATTGACACCAAGTCATTTCGCTGATGGCGTTCAGTGTTCTGCTCAATCCGCTCTAGCAGGCGGTTAGTCTCATGCTTGTTTCTTTCCGCCTCCAGCATTACTTCGGCCAGAGAAGGCGGGTGAGGCAGATTTTCACCCCTAGCTGCACTGGCTTCCCCCTGCTCCGGGGCAGCAGGGTTGCTGCGGGTGTTGACCATCCTAGGAGAAAACAAGACAACGGTTTAGATAAGGATGGCTCAAACTTAGCAAGGAAGTGCAGAATGTAATGGATAACACGGAATGCAGAGATGTTCATCCGTATGTCATGGTAATATAAAACTGCCATATATATATCAACGGTCATACACATCATACATAGTTTAGTACAAGCCCAGGATACAGTACAACTATGATGAAAGACGTTACATCTCATCGGAGGCATTCCAAGCTCCTATAAATTATTTTTCTACACCTCCGGAATTGATTACACACAAAGTCATATTCCACAAGTCACGCAGGACAGTGGAGATACAACTATTACAATACTATTGATACTACTACTAACTCAGACAGCTCCATAGTAGTCCTCATAGAAGTCACCCCCATAGCCTGGAAGTTCAATGTGATCATCCGGGAATAGACGGTCCTGAGGAGCTTGTGGACCAAAGGGGCTAGGATGAGGTCTTGGACCAACAAACGGTGGCCTGCGGGGACCACGGGGTGGGGTGATGCCTCCCACATCACGCCAATCCACCATGTCTGGCAGAGCAGATCTCACAGGATACAGATCCCTTGTATCCATACATCCAGCTTGCACCGCAGGTGCAAACCGAGTCAATGTGGCCCAATGATTAGCACGGGTATTGAAAAGCTCCAGCCTCAAGGCCCGATTCTCTCGGTCCTTATCTTCGAGCATCTCGGCAGTGGTACGAGTTAATGAGTCCTCCTGAGTAGAGTCAGCATAGATAGCCTGAAGATACCCTTGCACTCCCGGAAGTGAAGCTGGCATGTAACGGAAGTCGGTGTTCCAAAGCAGGCCAGTCCGGACTCGCATGATGGTCACCATGGAATAGGCAGCATCCTGCACAGCCATCTCAACAGTAACCCCGAGTCCATAGGAACAGTGAAGGGGCTCGGTAGATCCAGGATAAGAAGGAAATATCCTGACGGTGCAGAAATATTGGCTTTGATTAAAGTCTCGGAAATGCTCTTCGACGGTGTATTCGGGATACCAACG
The DNA here is from genome assembly GCF_003073215.2 of Triticum urartu. Lineage (NCBI taxonomy): Eukaryota > Viridiplantae > Streptophyta > Magnoliopsida > Poales > Poaceae > Triticum > Triticum urartu. Next base: position 369,769,814 of record NC_053024.1, read on the forward strand.
GTAACCCGTCTCGATCATTACCCGGACTAACATAGCAGTATGACCGGGCACGTCGAGGCACCGGGTCAGGCGAACCACTTGGTTTTGAACACGGTTGGCCATCTGAAAGCACAACCACAATGCAAAGACATTAGAATTTCTAGGGAAAATTGGACAGCATAACAGTTGTAAATGCTCAGAAAAAGATTTGAGACATCCACAACAGTTTGCAATACCACTCAACAACATCATATCAAGGTTCTGATTCAATTAGCAACATACTAAAATAGTAGAAACTGAACTAGGGCTTGTAACAACAATCCTATAAGCTACTACGGATTAGTAACACGTGAACCTGATAGAAGAAGATAGCCTAGTCCTTAACCCACGTTGAATGAGAAGAGAATGACTCAGATCAGAGGGCATAAGGTAAAGGAGTAAAAGAGCCTTACGTTCCCTTCCACAATCAATTCCCCTACATATAACTAAAGAATTTCTAGACTCGACATCGACCAGTTTGTCTCAACGAACCTACAGGCAGTCCGGCTCTGATGCCAACGCTGTCAGGACCCCGATTCCAAATCACATCGATCTAGCCGGTAACACCTCATATCACATTGCGGCCTCACGCACGGTATCCCACGGGTGTCGCCTTACCATGGCCCGAGACCATTTGCGCCTTTTGGCTCACGTATATGATAGTGTCGCTAGCATCCATATGATAGAGAACCCGGGCCGACATGGCTAGTCGTGAACCCAAAGCGGCACAGACCTATGGAGACAGGCATACATGAATCACATCGAGCATGTCGGTCATCAGCGAGTGAATCCGGGCTGTAGCACTGGGCTAACAGGACTGCGGGGAACCCGGGCTGTAGCAGGCTAGGCAGGAATCCGTATGTCACCGCGTGACATTTCCCCAAAGGGATAGACATAGGAACAAAGTGAAACACATGCCGGCCAGTCAAGTGTCCTGAACAGTAGTGCTACGCTAGCAGGACTCCGGTGAACCGGGCTGTAGCGGACTACTATGTCTCGAGGAACACTAGACTACATTTCCCCATAAGAAAGGCTGCCAAGGATAAACAACTAGATTGTCAGATCCCACTCATACCAAGCATTTCAATCATACACACAATATGCCCGATATGAGTACATACAACATGGCATCACAACAAAACTCTACAACTCAAGTACTTTATTTAAAGGCTCCAGAGAGCCATACATAACATGTTCATACAGATAGGGGTCACATGACCCGACACTCAAGTCATACAATCATACAAGCACAAGCGGAAGTAAATGGTCTGAGTACAGACACTAGAAAGCAAGAAGGCTTCCGAAGCCTGTCTATCTACATAGGGCCCTCCCTGGCCAGGATCACCACCTGGGTGGCTAGTCACTCGTCGACTTCAAGGTCTACGTAGAACCCATCGGAGGGGGCGGTGTTGTCGTCTGAAAATAGTAATTAAGCAAACATGAGTACAAAGGTACTCAGCAAGTCTTACAATAGAACCTACCATACATGCTCATTCTCAAGAAGGTGGTGGGGTTATTGCAGCAAGCCAGCTTTGACTCTTGGCTAAGCTATCCTACGGAACTCCACTAGTAAAATAGTTTTCGCACACGAGTCCACTACTCACCAACACAATACTCCACCGGGATCCTCCCTCGACATCCTACGAGAGGGCCATCCTCGGTACTCACACTTATCTTGAGTCTTTTAGTAGTATCCATTAACTTGTCTATGAACTATATAGGCAACCAAGTAGTCCTTTACTGCGGACGCGACTATTCGAATAGTTTTATACCCCGCAGGGGTGTACTTCTTCATACACTCTTTCACCACTTACCACCGTTTACACGACATGTACTCGGCAACCTTCAAGCGGAGGCCCAACGAGGGTGTCGGCCGTGGCCTACCTAAACACTCAAGTCTCTAGTCCAGGTTCATCGCCTATCCAGGTTCCATCCGCAGGGAGTCCGGCCAAGGTTTCCACATACGGCCCCGAACGATGTGAACAGGGTTCCCGAGACACCAAACGGGTGACTCGGTACACCGTGCCACGGTGTATCTACCGCAACATAGCCCACCCCTAGGGTCAGCGCTACGCACGACCACCAACACATAACCTACAAACACCAGAAACTATTTGCAACTCCTGGACAGAGTACTAGGGTGATTAAGAAGCCGAGAGGGTCCATTGGTTTCGGGCCCAATGTACGGTAGTAAATGCATCTTAAATCACACATACAGATCTCAGTTCTTATGGACGGTCTCAATGAAACAACCCACCATGTACTCCTACATGGCCTCTCATCGATACCTTTACCAAAACATGTTCAACACATCCCTCACATTACCGACATAAATATTTCACTCTAGCCCATCACCTAGATGAACCAGACCTGACGCAACTCTAAGCATAGCAGGCATAGCAAGGTAGGAATCACATACATTGGTCAATCAACTCCTACACATGCTAGTGGGTTTCATATAGTTACTGTGGCAATGACAGGTCATGCAGAGGATAAGGGTTCAACTACCGTAGCACACAGCAGTTTGAATCGCGTTGTCTTAATGCAGTAAACAAGAGCAGAAGCGAGAACATGGGTTTGTATCAGAATGATCAATGGGTTGCTTGCCTGTTGTAGTGGTAGTAGGGTACTGCCCTTCAGACGGATACTCGGGGTTATCCTCGGAGGCAGAACTACCACAAAAATTACACCGAACATAATCAACACATGGCAAGATGCAACAATATGATGCATGCTATGACATGGCAAGATGAAAGTGTCTTGGCCTAATGCAAGCTAAAACAGAAGGGGATGAACTCATTTGAATCAAAGATTCAAATATTAGCTCATTAAACATGGCCTTATTAGTGCATTACCTTATTCTGCTTAAACAGCAAGGTTAACTTGTTTTGTCATGCATGAAACCATTACAGATGGATAGATTGAATTTTTCTGATCATTTTTCATACATAAATCTTTGCATTTGGAGCTATGGTTGATTTTCTATGATTTTTAGAAGTTTTGACTATTTTCTGGAATTTCCTATTAAAGAATAAATCTAGTAATTGAATTAATGCGTCAGCATGACATAGGTGTGACGTCAGCGGGTCAACTGGGTCGGCCATGTCAAACCTGACTGGGGGGCCCTCTCTGTCAGTGTCACAACTAATTAACAGAATTATGTTAGTGCTAATTGACTGTCAGTGGGGCCTGGGCCCACATGTCAGTGACTAAACTAAATTAAATTAGTTAAAACTAATCTTAAACTGATTAGCAGACCGGCCCCACCTGTCATAGACTCAGGGGGGTCTACCTGGGCCCACAGGGGGGTCAAAGAGAGTCAAACTCGCCGACGGCTTGACGCCGGCGATGACAGACGTGGCGGAGGGCTCAGGTTTGCGTCTCCGGCGACCAAATCGACGGTGGAGAGCAGCTACATGACGCGGGGAGCGAGCCATGTCGTTTGGTGGAGAAAGTGGAGCTCGGGGAGGCCGGGAACGACGCCGGCGACGACCTTGGCAGTCGCCGGAGTTCGGGCGAGGATGAAACCGAAGCTACGGGGCACGGCGAGGCGCGGGGAGTGGTGCGTTAGGCTCCTGGGAACGCGTGGAAGACGAAGGCGTGCTCGGTGGCATCCCAACGTGGCTATGGCCATGACGGCGACGTGCGGTGGCGGCGGCGAGCTTCGGCTTCGATGGCAGAGGGGTTAGAGGACGTGGACGAGCGCGGCGAGAGGGGAAACGATGGCGGAGCTCACAGCAGTTGCAGGGGAGCGAATGGCAAGCTCGGGGAAGGGCTGGAGCGAGCGGGGCAGCGAAGGGGATCTCCGGTGACCGAAGTTGAGAACGAGCTCGGTGCAGCGTCTCCGGGGCGAGCGAGCGCACGGGGCTCGGCCTACTTGATGTAGTCGACGACGGCGGAGCTTCCTGGCATGTCGGGGCAGCGAATGGACGGTGGTGGCTGCGGTGAAGCTTGTCGGCGGCGACGGTTGCGCTCGGCAGGAAGATGGGGAGAGAGCCAGAGAGGGAGAGAGGCCACGGGGAGAGTGGGAAGAAAGAGAGGGAGACGTGGGGGTCGGCGTGGCACTCGTAGACGCCTCCAGGGCGTCGGCGGAAGCAGGAGGTGGTCGGCGTGTGGCCGCGGGTGCCGGCCACGCGCTCCTCGTCCTCCTGGCGAGAGGAGGAGGATGACTGGCAAGAGCCAGACGACTGGGCCGAGCCAGGTGGGCTGGTGGGCTGCGCCTGGTAAGTTTCTCTCTCTCTCCTTTTTTTCTGTTTTTCTTATTTATTTATTATTTCTGTAACTTCAGGGCTTTATTAAAAATACCAGGGCATTACCATAAATCATAAAATTAATCATGGCCATTGCTTAGAATATATCCAATGGCAAACATTTTAGTTTATGATTATTTGAGCATTTAGAATATTTTATAGCATTTAAATGCCCAAATGAAAATGCTGTAAGGATTAATCCAATGACCTTTGATGTCCTAGAAAAATGTGCACCATTTTTGTCAAAGGTTTTAATCCAAAACAAAAAGGGTGGGCTTTTTAGAAGGGCATTTCAGGTTCATTGGAAAAGTTTTTTAGTAAACCCTAGTTGTTCCAGGAGGGGGTGATGGGGGTTCTGTCATCCCCATTTCAAATTTAAAAGGAATTTAAACATGATGCACACTCTAATGCTTGAACTAGCTAGGGTGTGACACACTTCTTATGTCGTGTCAGTAATGAAGGCACTGTCCATCACTTATATTACTGGAAAAAATTGGATCAGTTTGTTGTCTGAGTACAAGCTGAATCCCTATGATGAACTGCAGTTTGGTTTAACAAAAAGGCCACAATTAGTCCTTCTCGCGTTTAAGAGAAATGAAGAAAAAAACTAGATCACGGTCACGGATCCTAGTCAAGTTAGAAAGCTGATCATAGCAGACCAGATACGATCACCGCTGTCTCGCACAGATCGAGCACCGGCAGTTGCTCTAGCACTGACAGCGGTAGCAGCTCAGTCTGATCCAGCTGAGGATTGGGCACCGACCGTGTCAGCGGATCAGTCTGATCTACCGAAGGATCGGGCATCGAAACAGGCACATGCTCCGACACCGGCACCAGCTCTACAAGGAGCACCATCTCTGGCAGCAGCAGCGGCTTCGGCACCTGCACCAACACTTGCACTTGCATCTACTCCGGCCCGTGCAGTTGCACCGGCAACAGACTGGGCTGCAGTTCGCACTTCATATACCAAAGTCCTTACAAAAACCGACATGTCCACCTTCTTGGTAAGCATTGGCCGCCCAAGTGCTTCGTTCTTTTTTCTTTCCATGTTGTTTCACATGATTCACTGTGTTGATCTAACTGTTTGGGTATGTCTTCTTGTTTGCAAACAGAGAATTCCTAGAGCAACGAGGGAGTCGTTCAACAATCCGGGCGACCGCAGCCAAGTTTCTCTTACCATGCGCAGCCTTGGTGTGAATGAACCTGCTCAATATACCGTAAGTACAAAGGATGGTCGCATGATGATTGATGCTAAAGGATGGTCAATGTTCAAATCTAAATCATATCTTGCGATAGGGGATGATGTCAAAATCGAACTTTCTCGGCAAGGAGAGCTGGTCCAAATCAACTTTGAAATTCTTCAGTAGCAGCACGCAACTGTCGAACTGATCTATCCTCGGAGAGATTTTGATACAATAATCTGGCATGATGAAACAAGTGTCCTGTGTGTATAAGTAGTACGACAATATTATTTCTCACATGGTATATCGTTGATAGAATTGCAACTCCGATTACTGGTTAGGAACTGCCGTTCGATTTCATTCCAACAGCTGACGTGCTTTATTCAATTTTGTGTATTCGCCTTGCGACAGCATCTAAAACCAGCGCCGTACCAATCGCTTGCAATATGAAAAGCGCTGAGGTAGAACACATGACCCCCCAAACATGCAGGGTCAGCCTGCGGCCCAAAGTCCAGAACCTGGTTTCGAGAAGCACTAGCTCAGTGCAGAAGTGGCGTCCTCCTCCTACTGTGGGTTGGGCGAAGATGAATGTTGATGATGTGTTATCTCGCAATGGTGAAAGGGGAGCCCTGGCAGTTGTGAGCCGGGATCATACAGGCTTCTTCCATGGAGCATCGGCACTGGTGTGCGAAAGTGTTACTGATCCAAAGATCCTAGAGGAAATGGCATGTTGCGAGCGGCTATCTCTGGCTCTTGACTTAAACCTGCAACAAGTTCAGATTAGCACCAATTGTTCAACAATAGTCAAGCATATCGGAGAGGCATACTTGGGGCCCAGCAAAGTTATTATGGACGAGATCAAGATGAAGAAGAATATGTTCCAAACCATGGAGATCATACATGAAAAATGCGAGTGTAATGTTGAAGCGCATGTGCTCGCAAAAGCTGGTACTTCTTTGCCCTGTGGATGCCATCTTTGGCTCACAGGAACCCCCAAAATTATTTGTATACCTATGACTGTTAATCTTCAATAAAGCATCTTTTATCCCTCAAAAAAACTGAGTATTATATTCTCAGCTGAACCCCCATAAAAAAGTTGAACCCCCATAATGCTCGTGCGTTGCAGAGCGAGTATATTTCTCGGCAAGGTGAGCCTGTGATATAAAAGATTTGTATATTTCTTTATAGAGGGAGTATCTCTTTGTCAAAAATATATATTTATGTGTAACTAGTTACTCATGTCTTTCTACTTCCTTTCGCTGATATGTGGGGCAACCGACAACGGGGTCCACGTGCCATATGCACAAATTAGAGTGCACAACTTCACGGTAGACACACCCCAGTCGTAGCGCCGCATTAATGCCCAATGAGTCGTCAAATCACAACCCCCCCTTCCAGCTTTAGCAGTAAGCTGGACGGACGAAGCGGCAATATTTCACTGGGCCTGAATCCCCTTCTCCCTCGTTTGCTTGTTCAGAGAAAACCCCCTCTCGGTGATTGCATAGGGTTTTCTCATGGAGAACCAGGTACGAATTCTTCATCCATCCCCGATAAATCCAAGTCCCTTGGTCGCAGGTAATGCTAGGATGGCAGCCGCTACTGTTGATGCATTTTTATTCCTACTGAATCTAGTGTGTTTCATTTGCAGTGCCCAAAGTGCGAGTACCCTACAGGTTTCTGCGCCCTCAGCGAGATGCCACACTTGTTCCTTCTCATCCTAACGCAACATTTTGAAACACGCACAGTATGTTCCTAGAATCCTCTTTTCTATCCGGGAGGGAGGGGGTTTTTGAACATGATGTGTTCTCATACTATTTTTCCTGCAGTGTATTATTTGCTCTACCAGAACACATGTACTCAAGATGCTCGGCCTTGCCATAACTGAACACACTAGTTTAATGGTCACACTGAAGACAAGCCATGGATATAAGTTCCAGTTGGGTTCATGAACTAAGAAGATCGCTGCTTTTTTATGGCCGAACTTGGATAAACTTTCTCAAGTGTTACGGACTGAAAGTTGGCGCACGAATGTTGATGGAAATAGCAGAACCTGGTCTCATCTTCACTGCGATCTTCCACCCCGACGTCGTTCCAATTGTTCATCCATGTTAGTTTTGTATCTGGTTCTTGCTTGTTGCCTCGATTACTTCTTAATCCACCTATTTTGTCTAACTAATCACAATTTAACTTTAGAAGTAGCAACGAATCCACCTATTTTGTCTAACTAATATTTTCTTATAATTGGTGGCACGTGTAGGTTTTTTCAGAGTTAAGCAGTCTGCTCATTTGTTACTCTGTAATAACTCGGCTGTTATTAATGGCACTGAAGTTGACTGGATCGACATCCACAAGTTCCTACACTTTATTGATCGTCTTGAGGTCCTTGTGGGGCGTTTCAATGGTGGAAGGCCACATGGGATATGTGTGCCACTGCTGCACTCGTTGAACAGGTCCAACTGTGTCGAGAAACTTATGGTACGAGCTGTTTTCTCTTATATATGTTGTTCATAAACTATTGCTTATACACAGTTTTACAGCTGTGATCTTCTTGAAACAGGAACTGCCGAGTTCTATTGTTCCTATGCAGATGCCTGACCATGGTCGGGTCAGACTTGCGCTTGGTCACAACATGATGTTTATGTCGACCTACTCAATTCCCCTTGGAGGTGAAAAGATACTTATTCATGGGTGGTCGCAAATAATGAAGGCCCGTCCATCTTCGAGAATAGGACAGAAGATTATGTTCATGCTTTTCCATGGCTCTAAAGCGAATATCTTGTTTATTGACCACGTTGCGAGATGAAGCCACTTTCAGAAGGTTGTGGGTGCGCGGGGTGGCGCCTGGGCCTTGTCCTGGGGGTTAGCGGCCTCACCCTTGGTTAACTGTAGGCAAAGTAGCACTGTTCGAGGTGTGCCTTGTACGGTTGAACCTGTATAAGTACTCATACTGCTTTCAGCTTTGGTTGTTAAGTGCCCCTGCTGGTTTCAGTTAAGGTTGTTAAGTACTCCTGCTGCTTTTATAGTCTGTCGTGTTTCTTCAGTCCTGTCTTCCTCCAACCGCCAAAACCAAACCAGCGCCGGCGGGGCCGCCTGCTTCCGCCTCCCACGGCTGGCTGCGCCTCAGCGCACGCATCGCCGCCCCATCGTCTCCTAAATCGTTAACGTCGACGTCCTCCGTGTGCTTTGGTGCGCTCGCCGCGGCGCCGCCCTCTCGTGTTGTCAACATGGTCAACAAACAACAGGAACCGACAGAAGTACGTGGAGAGGATGATAGTAGGGGTCCACCATGTCAGCGTATGGAAAAATAAAATGCTTCCTCCTAGTGTTTTCCTGACATCTGGGACCCACGACATTGTGAGCGTATATAGTCAATAGACAAGAGAACAGCACAAGATCGGCTGACACCTGGGACGTACCTACTCGAGCAGTATTTTTTTTGTTTGGTATTGTTGAGACGGAGCAGGGTTTGAACTAGGTTGTGGCCCGTCTAGCCCAGGCTTATATTTTATGTTCACCATGTGACCAGCCCAGCTATTTTTTCTTTGTGAAAATGAGCCCAGTTTATTATTTCTGAAGAATACCCAATCCAGGCCTACTTATTTTTCTACGCCCTGATGGGCTGCAACTCTTTCAAGACACCTGCAAATCTTGAAAGTAATATGAAATGGGTTGTAAATATAAAAACAGATGACAAATTGGCAATTACTTTATAATTTCTGAATTTTTTCACATTTTTAGATTCCTATTTCACTGGGCATTAACCTAATTTAAATATATCATCAAAGTACTTTAAATCTGGCTCGACATTTCAGTATTAAAAATAGTTTGGAACCCACAAAAATATGCGAGATTAGCCCTGGCCAACCAAAAAAACGACTGCAATAAATTGCATAAGAAGTTGCCATGAGCTATATATAAATTATTAAAAAAAGAGGGAGTGGTCTGACTTGTGGGCCTGTTTAGTTGACGTGTATGCAAGATTTTTTAGTTATTATATACGTCAACAAAGGGTTCTAGAAGACGTAACCGTTGGATGTCAATCCAACGGCCGTCGTGTTTCTTCAATCTCTGATCTTCTTGCTCCAGCCGCCAAAGCAGCGCCGGCGGGACCGCCTACTCCCGCCTCCCGTGGCCGGCTGTGCTACCGCGCAGGCCTCAGCGCCCCCTACTACTCCCACCGCTGGCCAGGGCATCCCTCTACTCACCCACACCCCCTATTATTCTACGGCGACGGCAGCCTCACACCGCAGCCCAACGAGTGAACCCTCATACTCCTCTATGCATGGGCATCCACTGCCGCGTCTTCCCCGGCTCCGCGTCGTCCCCTTCCTAGGCCTCGTCGTCGTCCACCGCCCTGGTGCTCTCGGTGCGGCGTGGTCAATGTGGCCAAGGAATGGCTTCCATCGGATGTGGACTGTATGTGGAGAGGCTGATAGCTGGGTCCATGGCCGCAGCAAGGAAGTGCCTCCTTATTACGCGCAAAATAATTATTCCTCCACCTAACAGTGGGGACCCACCGGACGGGCCACCGTATTTCGCAAAAAAACGTTTCCCCCTGACTGCTGGGACCCACCAGCTACATCTTTGCACGCAAGGAAGTGCGTCCGAAAAAAATGATTCGCCCCCTGACTGCTGGGACCTACCAGCTACATCTTTGCACGCAAGGAAGTGCGTCCGGAAAAAAACGATTCGCCCCCTGACTACTGGGACCCACCAGCTACATCTTCGCACGCAAGGAAGTGTGTCCGGGCAAAAAAAATGATTCCCCCTGACTGCTGGGACCCAGCAGCTACACCTTCGCACGCAAGGAAGTGCGTCCGGGCAAAAAAACAAAAACAAAACGATTCGCCCCCCCCCCTAACTGATGGGACCCACCAGCTACATCTTCACATGCAAGGAAGTGCCTGACAGTCGGGACCCACCTAGTCAAAGCGTACGTAGCATTGTCATTCTGGTCGCAAACGTGTATGTACATATATACTGGTCGATGTAGAGGTGCGCATGTGTCGTAGTAGAGGCGCGTACCTGTCGTAGTAGAGGCGCGCACGTAGCATGTACACGTATGTACAGCGGCCAGTGTGCAAGAAAGAAAATACGGCCACGTACGAACATACGGGCAGGGTCTCGAATGCCTACTCGCGCATACGTACGGCCAGGGCTCGTGTACATGGCTGGGTCGGAACGGAGAAACAGCGTCGTCGTCGTGTTCATGGGGAGGCAACGGAATGCGTCGTGTTCATGGGGAGGCAACGGAATGCGTCGTGTTCATGGGGAGGCAACGGAATGCGTCGTGTTCATCGGGAGGCAACGGAACGCGTGGGAGCCAACCGGCTGGGTCGGAACGGAATGCATGGTCGTGTTCATCGGGAGGGCTTGGACGGAACAGGCGATGGAAACGAGGCCTGGCGTACTGCAAAACGGAGGAAACAGCCTTGTGTTCGACAGGCCACGTTCAAAACGGGATCCTGTTCATCAGGAGGGGTCTGGCGTACCGCAAAACGGAGGAAGCGGACCTCCTACGGTCGAAACGGGGGTCCTGTTGATCGGGAGGGGTGTGGCGTACCGCAAAACGGAGGAAACGGACTTGTGTTGGAGCGCTACGGTCAAAACGGGGGTCCTGTTGATCGGGAGGGGTGTGGCATACCGCAAAACGGGACTCCACGGGATATTGTTCATCTCCACCGTCGACCTCCTCCAGCCTCCACGAGATCTTGTTCATCCAGCCTCCACCACGCGCTACTCCACCAGCTACTGTTCAACCACCCCTCCACGGGCACCCCTCCACCGTCTACTGTTCATCCAGCCCTCCACACCACGAGGTCCTGTTCAACCACCCCTCCACGGGCACCCCTCCATTGTCCATTGTTCATCCAGCCCTCCACACCACGGGGTCCTGTTCATCCAGAGGCAATGCCACCGCTCACTGTTCATCCAACCCCCCCCCCCTCGCAACACTCACTGTTCATCCAATCGATCGGCTTCAGTTAGCAGCAGTAGCGAAGGAATCGCTCGATCGGATTCAGTTAACAGCCATCGGTCGATCGCTCGGGTTCAGTAACGCGTAGCCTGCAGTGCAATCGCTCGGGTTCAATTAGAGCCCAACGCCTCGCTCGGGTTCAGTTAGAGCCAATGCCTTGCGCACACATGCGTGTACGTGTACGAGAGAAAGAGAAACCTGCATCGCTCGGCCCCCGACCTCCCACCGTAACCGGGAACTCCCTGAAATGTTCCTCCCCCTCGCTTCTACCACGGTTTTTTCCATCATGGACGGCCCAAAGAATGTCATGCAGCTGCGTGATACGTCTCCGTCGTATCTACTTTTCCAAACACTTTTGCCCTTGTTTTGGACTCTAATTTGTATGATTTGAATGGAACTAACCCGGACTGACGTTGTTTTCAACAGAATTGCCATGATCTTGTTTTATGTGCAGAAAACAAATATTCTCGGAATGACCTAAAACTCCACAGAACATCTTAGAAAAAACAATAAAAAATCCTCGCCAAAGATGAAGACCAGGGGGCCCACACCATTCTCACGAGGGTGGGGGGCGCCCCCCCCCCCCAGGGCCCGCCCCCCCCCCCCGTGGGCCCCCCAGAAACCCCCCGATGCCAACTCCAACTCTATATATTTGCTTTCGGAGAGAGAAGAAATCATTGCGTTTTACAATACGGAGCCGCCGCCAAGCCCTAAAACCTCTCGGGAGGGCTGATCTGGAGTCCGTTCGGGGCTCCGGAGAGGGGGATTTATCGCCGTCGTCATCATCAACCATCCTCCTTCACCAATTTCATGATGCTCACCGCCGTGTGTGAGTAATTCCATCGTAGGCTTGCTGGACGGTGATGGGTTGGATGAGATTTATCATGTAATCGAGTTAGTTTTGTTAGGGTTTGATCCCTAGTATCCATAATGTTCTGAGATTGATGTTGCTATGACTTTGCTATGCTTAATGCTTGTCACTAGGGCCCGAGTGCCATGATTTCAGATCTGAACCTATTATGTTTTCATGAATATATGTGAGTTCTTGATCCTATCTTGCAAGTCTATAGTCACCTACTATGTGTTATGATCCGGCAACCCCGAAGTGACAATAATCGGGACCACTCCCGGTGATGATCATAGTTTGAGGAGTTCATGTATTCACTATGTGCTAATGCTTTGTTCCGGTTCTCTATTAAAAGGAGGCCTTAATATCCCTTAGTTTCCAATAGGACCCCGCTGCCACGGGAGGGTAGGACAAAAGATGTCATGCAAGTTCTTTTCCATAAGCACGTATGACTATATACGGAATACATGCCTACATTACATTGACGAATTGGAGCTAGTTCTGTGTCACCCTATGTTATGACTGTTACATGATGAACCGCATCCGGCATAATTATCCATCACTGATCCGGTGCCTACGAGTTTTCCATATACTGGTTTACGCTTATTTACTTTCCCGCTGCTACTGTTACAATCACTACAAAATACCAAAAATATTACTTTTGCTGTCTTTAATTTTGTTGCCGCTACCACCACTATCATATTACTTTGCTACTAAACACTTTGCTGCAGATACCAAGTTTCCAGGTGTGGTTGAATTGACAACTCAGCTGCTAATACTTGAGAATATTCTTTGGCTCCCCTTGTGTCGAATCAATAAATTTGGGTTGAATACTCTACCCTCGAAAGCTGTTGCGATCCCCTACACTTGTGGGTTATCAAGAACAATTTCTGGCGCCATTGCCGGGGAGCATAGCTCTAATCTTTGAGTCACTTGGGATTTATATCTGCTTATCATTATGAAGAACTTGAGAGATCCAAAAACCAAGATCTATCCCTCAACTATGAGGGGAGGTAAGGAACTGCCATCTAGCTCTGCACTTGATTCACCTTCTGTTATGAGTAAGTTTGCGACACCTACACCTGCTTCTGCTATTCGTTCTGATATGTCGCATGTTATTGATGATGCCACTTCTGCTATGCATGATACTTATGATGAAACTGCTTCTATGTCTGATACTACTGTGCCCCTTGGTAAATTTCTTAATGAGCAAATTGCTAGGGCTAGAGAAAAAGAAATTATTGAATCTGAATACAATGATGATAGTGATGATGAAAATATGCCTGTTATTCCTGAGGGCTATCTTTTTGATATGGAATCTTCTGCCGCTATTTTAGCTTGCAAAGATAGATATGAGATTAAGAGGTTATTAATTAAATGTAACAAAGAATCACTTAGAGATAAAATGAAACCCGGCCCTGCTTTTGCTACTTCACCTATATGTGTTCCTGATAAAGATTATGAATTCTCTGTTGATCCTGATATAATTACTTTGATTGAATCTGATCCGTTTTATGGCTATGAATCTGAAAGTGTGGCACATCTTACTAAGTTAAATGATATAGCTGCCCTGTTCACTAATGATGAGAGATCACGTTAGCTCTATATACTCAAAATATTTCCGTTCTCATTAAAGGGTGGTGCTAAGATATGGTTTAATTCTCTTGATCATGGTTGTGTGCGTAGTCCCCAGGATATGATTTATTACTTCTCTGCTAAATATTTCCTTGCTCATAAGAAACAAGCTGCTTTGAGGGAAATATACAACTTTGTGCAAATTAAATAAGAGAGTCTCCCACAAGCTTGGGGGAGGCTTCTCAAGTTACTTAATGCTTTGCCTGATCATCCTCTTAAGAAACCTGAAATACTTGATATCTTTTATAATGGACTAACCGATGCTTCCAGAGATTACCTGGATAGTTGTGTTGGTTCTCTTTTCAGGGAAAGAACACCGGATGAAGCTGAAATTCTATTGAATAATATGTTGACAAATGAAAATAATTGGGCACCTCCTGAGCCAGCTCCTGCTCCAATTGCTGAGCCTATTCCTAAACCAACTCCGAAGAAGAGAGGTGTTCTATTTCTCAGTCCCGAAGATATGCAAGAGGCAAAGAAATCTATGAAAGAAAAAGGTATTAAAGCTGAAGATGTTAAGAATTTACCTCCTATTGAAGAAATACATGGTCTTAATATACCGCCTTCTAAAGAAACATATGATCTCAATTCTTTAATTATTGAAGAACCTCCTGACCCCGATATCCTGACACAGGTAGTAAAGGTAAATTCTCTTTATAGATATGATAAAGCTGAAGTTCCTCCTACTAAAATTACTAGTCAGTGCTTGGATGAGTTTGATAACTTTATGTTTAAGCAAGATGACTTCAATGCTTATTTTGGTAGACAATTAAAAGAAAATGCTTATATGATTAGACGCTTGGGTGATTATATGGCTAATATTAAAGGTGAACTTAAACTTGTTAGCAAACATGCTTCTATGGTTACCACGCAAGTAGAACAAGTGCTTAAAGCTCAAAAAGAAGTGCTTGATGAAATGAATAGTAAGAAAAATGATTATGCTGTTAGAGTGGCTACTAGAACCGGTAGAATGACTCAGGAACCTTTGTATCCTGAAGGCCACCCTAAGAGAATCAAGCAAGATTCTCAGAGAAATAATATTGATGTTCCTAGTTCTTCTAAAAAGAAGAAAAAGAAAAATGATAGAACTATGCAAACTTCTAGTGAACCTATTGCTGAACCACCTGATAATCCAAATGATATATCTATGTCTGATGCTGAAACACAATCTGGTAATGAACATGAACCCAATGAAAATATTAATGCTGATGTTCATGATGATGCTCAACCTAGTAATGACAATGATGTAGAAATTGAACCTGCTGTTGATCTTGATAACCCACAATCAAAGAATCAACGTTATGATAAAAGAGACTTTGTTGCTAGGAAACATGGTAAAGAAAGGGAACCTTGGGTTCAGAAACCCATGCCTTTTCCTCCAAAACCATCCAAGAAAGAGGATGATGAGGATTTTGAGCGCTTTGCTGAAATGATTAGGCCTATCTTTTTGCGTATGCGATTAACTGATGTGCTCAAAACAAATCCCTATGCTAAATATATGAAGGATATCATTACTAATAAAAGAAAGATACCGGAAGCTGAGATTTCCACCATGCTTGCTAATTATACTTTTAAGGGTGGAATACCAAAGAAACTTGGAGATCCCGGAGTACCTACTATACCTTGCTCCATTAAAAGAAATTATATTAAAACTGCTTTATGTGATATTGGAGCCGGTGTTAGTGTTATGCCTCTCTCTTTATATCCTGGACTTGACTTGAATAAGCTGACACCTGCCGAAATATCTTTGCAAATGGCTGATAAATCAACTGCTATACCTGTCGGTATTTGTGAGGATGTGCCTGTTGTGGTTGCAAACGTTACTATTTTAACGGACTTTGTTATTCTTGATATTCCCGAGGATGATAGTATGTCTATTATTCTTGGAAGACCTTTTCTTAATACTGCAGGGGCTGTTATTGATTGCAACAAAGGCAATGTCACTTTTCATGTTAATGGTAATGAGCATACGGTACACTTTCCGAGGAAACAACCTCAAGTTCATAGCATCAACTCCATTGGAAAAATTCCATCGATTATAATTGGAGGTTTTGAATTTCCTCTTCCTACGGTCAAAAAGAAATATGATATACTTATTATAGGGGATGTGCATATCCCCGTTCAGGTAACTTAGTGTTATTAGAAATTTCCCCAGTTTCATGATTATCGGAATGAGTTTGTTAACAAGACTTGATCAACCTTGTTAGTGGATTCTTTTTGATGACCATGAGATGGATGAAACTAGAACCACAAACATCTGTACTCTCTTTATATTTTCTGTTAATTAGTAGAAATAAAGTAAAAATAGTATTTTTCTGTCTGTTTCCTGGCTTACCCCGTGCAATATAAAAATATCCCGAAAATAAAAGTCCTCAGAATGACATGCCAATTTAATATGATTTTTTCGGGAATATTTGAGTATTTACTGTGAAAAAATCACCGCGGGAGGAGCTGCCACCTGGCCACGAGGGTGGTGAGTGCCCCCCCCCCTATAGGGCGCGCCCCTCTGCCTCGTGGGCCAACGGTGGCCCTCCTCCACTTATCCCAGCACTCATCTTCTTCCTCTGTCTCACACAAACCCGAAAAACCAACTCAAGCACGAGTTTCAACCACTTTTGCTATGATTTTCGATCTCCTTCCTCAAAACACCTCTCGCAAAACTGCTTGGGGAGATTGTTCCTTGGTATGTGACTCCTCCGTTGGTCCAATTAGTTTTTGTTCTAGTGCTTTATTCTTTGCAAATTTGTGCTGCATAGGTGACCATGTTCTTGAGCTTGCATGTCAAATTTATATGGTTTTAAGTAGTTCTAATGCTTGATATAGGCTCTAGGCACTTGTAGGAGTAGTTGCTATCAGTTTTATTGAAGTTGGTTCACTTTTGTTTGAAGTTACTAAAAATTTCAGAATCTTTCAGGGAAAAACAATATGCTTAGGAAGATGTTCCAAGGTGGTTCCTCTAAGAAGCAAGGACCCAGGATTGCTATGCGCGATGCTAACGGGGATCCACCAAGAGACGCTCCAGTACGGCCTTGCGAATGGCCGTCGGAAAATTTTATGGACTGTGCGGGAATTAAAGAAGAATTCAAAGCATATTTGTGCAATGCCAGTCTTGAGGATTTTGAGGCTAACAAATGCCCCCAGTATCATGATCACACAAGTTCATTTGTGAGGAGGTTTGAGTATTCATCTTCGCGTAATTCTCCTTCAGTCATGTTTGATCTCTATGACAAATCTTATACCATGGACTTATAGGATTTCACTTCTGCTTGCAAGCTTCCATCATGGTGTAGTGTTAGGGATCCCCCTAAATCTGAATTTAGAAACTTTCTTGCTAGTATAACTGTGGGGGAATCTAGAGATATAACGCAGGCTACCATAGGGAGCATTCACTTTCCTGCTATACATTATTTTGCTCTCTTCATCGGTAGATGCATAAATGCTAAGGGTGAAGCATGTCACATGTGTGTCCCTAATCTTAGCATTATTAGGAGTGCTGTGTTAGGAGACCAATCTTTTCATATGGGAGCCATTGTAGCTCGTAGGTTGCATCATAATAGACATAATGGAGATTTCTTTGGAGGAATTTTTGCAACCCGCTTAGCTCATTTTCTTGAGATAGACATTCGTGAGAGTGATACGGAGTTGCCTCCCGCATATTTAGATTATAACTCTATGGCTTCGCACCAGTTTGTCGAGAGGGCTGAATCACCTCTCTTATATCGTTTAATTTTTGATAAACGACGTGTTTTCCGTATTACTCTCCCTGCTCCTTCCTTCTTTGATTCACAGGCAAAAGGAAGATATGTTATTACCAGAGAGGAGGCAGAAGAATACGAGAGGAGAGTGGAGGCAGCTCGACTCCACGCTGCAGCTCAGCAGGCGATAACCGCTGCACATCAGTATGATCCCAACTATTCTTCATCACAGTACGACCCCAACAACTATTATTATGGATATCCGCCAGGCCAGCCGTGGCCATAGACCAACTTAGGCCAAAAGCCTAAGCTTGGGGGAGTACGTATTTCTCACCGACATTACATTTATGTTCACACACACTCATTGCAAGATGTCGATGCTCTTACTTTTTCACTGTAATATCCATGCTAGTTTATTTTCCTTTTCCTGCTTTCTTCTTGTGTGTTTGTTAAACCTTAAGAAAAACCAAAAAAATTAGTAGTAGTTTATTTTTCTGCTGTAGTAGTAATAATTAAAAAGAAAACCCAAAAATATTTCCCGTTCTTCTTTTGCTTGTTGGGAGCTCTCCCGTGTAAATAATTTTATTTCTTTTATTTTATTTGGGGGTCGGTAG